>NW_024582567.1:405830-417204 GCF_018398535.1 Haplochromis burtoni
CTCTCTCTCTCTCTCTCCCTCCCTCATAGCTATGCTCACTCGGCCGCTCTCTCCCCCTCTCTCTCTACCCAGTGACCACCACGGATCCTTTTGACTCCCAACGAAATCATGTGATTGTCTTAAATAGGCCGCATCTCATCTTGGCAATGGCAGACTCCTGTAAAAATCGCACAGAGACCGAATATGTTTCTCTTGGGAGCCCGACGAGGGAGCTCTGCGCACAATACTCTGTGTGAGTGTTTTCTGGTGTAGGGGGGCTTACCCTAAGCAGGCTACAGCCTGTAGCCAATCACATTTGGCACCTGCTTTGAGAGATGTTCTACTTCTCAGCTTACATGGTCGCTATGATATTTAACAAACACACAAAAAAATGGTTTTCTTTATGTCCCCTATCAGGTCAGGTTTGAATATATGAATCCAGTCATGTGGATCTAGTGGTCCAAACGCGATTCAGAGATTACACCCCGGAGCAGGTAATCAGTAATTTGTGATGGTTTACAGTCTGAAATTTAACCACTGACCCCGTTTAATCCGCTTGCCGTTCTCCCATCTCTCCAATATTCCACAGCTGCACTGATAGGCAGCGTGCCAACATTTCTGAACTCCCTGCAGTCATTCATAGAAGTGCTCAGGAGTGTGGGAGCCAACGCATCGGGAGCACTTGTTTCATATTCTGAAGTATTTTATCATCCTAAAAGAAAAAACAGATGAGATCTCTGCTGTACGGCAGGGGAAATAAATGTGTGGTGTTTACAGAGTGATCTTTGTGGCACCGAGTCAAAAAACATCTGAATCAGAGTGAAAGTCATTAAAAAGTGATCTTCAAGCCAGAGGGTTTATAGAGTCCACAGAGGATGAAATGTATTTTTGCATATGGTTTCTAATTTCTACAAAGCAGAAAGATCAGACGGTGGCATATTTTGATGACTTTATATTTAGAAGCATTTAACTACATATAGCATGGGTTTTCGTAACAGAAACACTGGCATCTAAAAGCTCATATAGATTTGATGTTCAGGTGCAGAGCACACTAGATAGAAAGTTTACTTTGGTAAATTGGTAGGAAGAGAAGAACAGAAGCTAACCCAATAGTGAACTCAGCTCTCTATGACACCAGGTCTTGTGGATTTGTTTCCCTCTGGAATGCAAAGTGTTTGATGAATCTTCCAGATGGCCTGTGTCATGTTGCATTAGTGATAGCTGTCATGTATGACAGATTAATTTGTTCTGAACGTCAGAACGTTAATCAGTGAATTAGAAATCAGTGACCAACAACTAACTTTCTCCTGAACCATAGTCCCCTACAGATAGGAAGCAGGATAAGCAAATGCAAGAACATTTTCATTCTGAGAGTAATATGTTCTAAGCCTATAAAACCGATACATATACAGTACCCACTTCCAGATTTCTGCCTCTGTTTGCCAATCCTGGGTTTAATCAGTGATAAAATGCCGTCATGAATACAATTCTTACCATATGTTTGGAGGTTCAGGAAATCTGTGCTTTACAACAGCAGCTGACACTGCAAGCACCCCTCCTCGTCCTCCTCCTCCACCTTCTACATTATTACACAGACCCCTTGCTCAGACACATGTGTGCACTCGCAGCAATCCAATACTCACTCTGCATCTGTGTGTCTGGCATCATGTGAATGTATGGAAAATGTGCTGCTCTTATACATCTGTGTGAGCAAATGATTCATATTTGTTCAGCAAGTGCAGATCTTCACAGCTGACTGGAAAGTTGCCACACCTTTGGCCCCCGAAGGCGTCTGACAGCCTTTTGTTGGGATGTACGGCAGGATGCTTCACTGTGGGATGCGCAGGTGGGCAGATCAAACTGGCAGACTGAGAAATAATTGTTTGTTGTTTGTATTGTTTGAAGGAACTGAAAAAAGAAAGCTCCTGTACATACACCAAGTGCTGTGAGTGTTTTGACCCCCGAACCTGTGAGCTCCTGTAGGCCTCTCAGTCTGCCTGCACGTCTGAGTGCTTGTTCTTCGGTCTTCCTGTCTCAATCAGCTTGGCTTAAAGCCCTACTGTCTGTCTTCAATAACATCTGTGGATGTACAAAGGCAGAGAACTGACACATAAAGGGAACTCACTCCAGCACATAGTCTAAAATATACAGTGCAGTGAAAAACAAGAACATCAATCATGGTTATTGTTGGAAATTAACATTTTGCACATTATTGAAGTAAAGAAAAACAGGTTAATCACAGGTTAAATGTAAGAATACTTTCACATACATACAATGCCTTCAAATCCACGATTTAATCCAGATTAAATGCCAGTGATTAAAGCTTCAGTCTAGCAGTAGGTGGCTTAGAACCCACAAGAAGTCTCCAGACTCCCCCACCCCAAATTTCATTACAGGATTTTTAAGAATCTTACAAGTGTTAGCATCAAAGTGCTTGCATGTACAGTTAGAAAAAGATTTTAAAAATTTGACCCGTGTGCGAAGTTTGCCAGGAAAAAGTCTTTGCTGTCCAAAAGAGAAAATTAGAGGAAATCTAAAGTTTGCCTGTAGCAAAAACCCGGCCATTTGGAATACCTTGGCCTTCGACAGATGATCTAAATTGTGATCAAAGTTGTTCAGTGAGACCAAAGGCAACCTTTTTATGTCGTGCTTACGTCGTGACACATAATTTTAGTATCTGAGGTCTAGTCACACTTGTTTACCTGTGTAAGTGCATCTAGATACAAAGAGGAAAAATATTTGAATTGCAAGATGGACAAACTTTCTCCAAAGTTTTCTGAGGCTGAATACAGAAGAAAGTCAAATTGCAGAAAGATGCTGATTAAACAACAGCCGCATTCCAGATGCACAGCTTGTTTTAGACTTCTTTGAAGGTTATATGTGAACAAGGGACACCGAAAGAGCCCGAAAAGAAGACATTAACTGCTTAAAATATGTACGAAAATTAATTTTTAACAATCCCAAAGAGCATCTTTACTGCTTCAGCAACACAGAATGAATAGAATTTCCAGAAGATGTCTGAGACCACTGAGCATCAGCCGTCAGTTCCTCTCATTTGTTTGTCTACTTCCTACTTGGAAAAAATATCACTGGCAGACAATCATGCCAGGTAGGATTAGCACATCATCAAAAGTAAACCAAAAACACCCCAAAATAACTAAACACCTACTCTTCTCCTAAGGATCGATCATTTCAACAGCTAAAGCAGATAGCAGCTGCCTATAATTAGCTGTCATCAAGGTCTGCGTGCGTGTCTGGTGAGAGCAGACTACGCTTGTGGTAAGCATATGTGATTTTGTGTGCATGCTCTCGTGTGATTTATGTGCATATGTGTCTTTGTACGTTAGTGTGAGTCTGTTCACGCATGTATGGATGTACTTATGTGTTTGGGTCTTGTGTGTTTGCGTGCACAATAAGCTGACAGCAGCTGTAGAATTCCTCTCAGCGCATCACAGAGGGGTAGACTGATGGCAACTGACACGGAGCATGAGTAAAGGGAGGTGGGAAACGGAGATGAAGGTGGAGCGGAGCAATGGGAGACGGTGGTTGCCAGGCAGTGTAGATGATTGAAGGGTTAGTCAGAATTTGCAAAAACTCTGCACCGCTGTCGAAGAATACCGACGTCTTTACTGCTATTGTCCTGACATTGTCTAGTACAATCCAAACACCTTGGATGCATCACCTCAGTGTGAAACACTGTTTCCCCTAAATATTTGCAGATGGATACTACAGCCTGTTTTTGGTTTTGGATTCACTGCTGAACCTCACCAATCTTCTTTTTGTATATTTTAAAAGCAAAAATAGTTCTTTTTTTTAAACTACACCTTTTATAAGAAGTGAGAATAATATACACTGCTTAAAAACATAAAGCAACACTACAAAACCCATCAGATTTCACCTAGAAAAACAGTCATTCTCAATATCAATGCATGAAATTCAACAAGTTAATTTATTGTTGTTGAGATGACGTGATACAATCTAGCATGAGTGGTTAGTTGCTTCGACTCACAAAACAAGATCACACAAGACTTCAACTGACAGGAAAATCACTGGGGTCATAAAAGCATACACACACCACATGTATGCTATTGCTATTTGTTGTGGTTTAACCCATCAAGGGCAAAAATACAAAGAAAATTCTGTATCGAGCCTGGTAATCATAGGTTTGCTACTTTTTTTGTTCTGGACTAACAGCTCGGCAGCACAGTCCTGAGTTTGACTCCCCCGTCAGGCTGGGGGCTTTCTGTGTGTTCTTCCATGTGCTTGCGTGGGTTCTTTCTGGGTACCCTAGCTTCCTCCCAAAGACATGCAGTTAGAGGGCTAAGGTAAATTGGTGATTCTAAATTACACATGAGTGTAAATGTGAGTGCAAAAGGTTGTCTAAATGCTGACTAGCCCCTAGAGGTCTGGTGTCCCTCTATGGATATGCCTCTTCAGACCATCACTGATTCACCAATGTTGGTGGTAGATCAGTGAATGATGTTACAGGCAACATAACGTTCTCCACAGCTTCTCCAGACCCTTTCCTGTCTGTCACTCGGGGTGAACGTACCATCATCTGTGAAAAACACAGGGCGCCCATGGTGGGCCTGCCAATTCTGGAAAATGCCACCCGGGCTCCACGGTGCCGGGCAGTGAGCACTTGGCTCACTAGAGGATGCCGACTCCTCAGGCCACCCTTATGAAGTCTCTTTCTGATTGCTTGGTCAGAGACACTCACACCAGTGGCCTGCTGGAGGTTATTTTGTAGATCTGGCAGTGTTTTTCCTGTTCCTGCTTGCACAAAGGAGCAGATGCTGGTACTGCTGATGGATTAAGGAACTTCTATGGCCCTGTCTAGCTCTCCTAGAGTAACTGCCACCTCTCTGATTCTCCTCCATGCTTAAGAGAGACCAAACACAGCAAACCTTCCGGCAATGGCACGTATTGATGTACTGTCCTGGAAGAGTTGGAGTACCTTTGTAACCTCTCGAGAGTCCAGGTATGTGCTAGTAGTGTCACTCACCCTACCCAAATGCAAACCTAGTGAAAAAACAGTCAGAAAAGATGAGGTTGGGGAAAAAATGTCAGTGGCCTCCACCTGTAAAACCATTCCTGTTTCTCATTGTTGCCCCTCTAGTGCTCCTGTTGTTAATTTCATGAACACCAAAACAGCTGAAGTAGATTGAACCCCCCTCTGCTACATAACTGACCAGATAATATCTGAGAAGTTTAACTAACTAGATGCTGTACTCTGATTGAAAAATGTTCCCCTAATTTTTTTGAGGAGTTCAATTAAGACGAAATGCCAGTTTGGCTACGTTGTGCAGACATGTGAGGTACATTTTCATGCCACATTTTTGTCTTACAGTTGTTTCAGTCATACTGAATCTTACAAGTTCTTTAAATAATGCTGTGCAATGTAATTTATCAACACATTCGATTCCAACATTCAGCTGCAATGATAGCCCCATATGCTTTCTCTTGAATTTAACTACTTATAAACCGTTTAAAACCGTTTAAAAATCATACCATGATAAAATATCTGTTTTCACATCAGCGGCAGTATACAGTGTGTGCCGTCCTCTGCACTATTTTAGGAAAGCAACATGTTTTGCCATACTTCTTTACAACAGTCTTACTCACTATAAAAAATAGTCCATGCACATTTCTCCATATTTTATGTTTGCAACAGCAGCATTCATTTAAAGTGCCGTGCAGCACTATTAGACTCAGCAGCACTCCGGTGGAAAGTTGCACTTGGGATATGTTAATGTACTTTTCCAACCTCTTACCCTCTTCAAAAGCTTCCACTGAACTAGATAATGTATGGGACATGGCTGAGTGACTCAGGAATTAGTCTTCATAATAACCACTGATTAGTGTAGTTATTGTGCTGTCATTGCTTTACATCAGTTAGCCCTAGAAGTTTTGCAGCATGGGAGGTCCTGCTCTGACCATGTTTGATCATGTGAGCAGCTACAGTTCACACCGGATCATGATCCTGGACGGAGCTGACATGTTCTTGATTAATCAGATTTATAGTAGCAATCATCATGTTGATCTATTGCTATCAAGGAGTAGCGTAGGTTATTAATCCAATCAGCTGCACATTTTCATCTGCAACAAGTGTCCTATTAAAATAATGGTTATGCTCTGAGCACTTTAATTACACCACTAGCAGAGTTAATGGTTGGAGTCACAGTTTCCCACTCTAGTATGTAAGTAATGAAGACAACTGCTGGGCATAAACAAGATAAACATCTGAGGTGCACAGCAGCAATTTACAGCATGCACAGACCTTTTTTAAAGACCTCAACTCTTTTTAAAAGGTGCTTCTTGAGCTATAGTACCTCTTGCTGATAATTTTTTTTTAACTGTACAGTTCATATTTTCAAAAAAAAAAAAAAGGGGAAACTTCATGTCGGTCACCTACATCCTCCTGTTTCTCTCACTGGTATTAAGAGTCCAAGATAAAAATGAAGGGCCAATGAATTGCACTAATTATTGGTAGTATGCTGTATGTGATCAGTGGGGCAGAAAGAGCATCTCTGGAAGGGTGAAACATAAAAACAAAGTAGCCAGTCTTATGACACTCTGCAGGGGTGAGAGCCTGCTAAGGTTCATCACCTCTGTGTTGTGTAAGCACCCCTGCTCTATGAAACTGCTTTCATGCTGGGATGAAAAAAAGATTTCTACACTTACTATCAGCAATGGCAGATGAAAGCTAGCCTGTTTGCAGGGCTCTATCAGAGGTGATGCTATGCATGTGTACAAAAGGAGTAATATACTAGCCTTAGCCATTTCCATTGAAAGCCATTATTCTCTGAATTGCTCGATTCTTGCATAAAATGCAAAATAAATGCGATGCCTGTTTCAGGAGCACACAGTGAGTCTCACCTTCTGCACTGCACTACAGTAGCTCCATTTTACAGTGCCAGACCCAAAGGAAAGTGTCTCTCTCACTCAAACATGTGCATGTCTGCAAACTAGTGGCGGGGTTTCATCCTGTGGGAACTGATGTCTGGGCAAGAGTTTCTGTGCCACACAACCTCGCCAGTGTCCAGAGTGGTGTGGAACTTGACCTGCTGGCAAGAAGATGAGAAAAAGAACAAATGTCTTCATTTAGCTCAAACTTCATGTGTGTGAAATGCTTACAGAGCGGAGCAGAATTCACAAAACCTGCCAATATAGCTGTTTTTATGTTGTAGATCATGCAATGAAGAGGTCCAGCGTTTCTATTTTAATGGGTATAACACAGACTTTCAGATAAGTATTCTTACTGTCTTGACAGACACGACTACTTCACTCTTCATTTTTACAGAGCGTGCTAAATATCTTGCTCCTACCGAGATACAGCCTGTGTCAGCTTATTTAGTTGCTACCATAGCACCATTCATTAAACCTCAGGAGTTTCCAGGTACCAGTGTAAGTCAACCAAACTGAAGTTTTTAACTGAATTAGATGAAATAGCTTAGTCAGGATAATGTTTGGAATGATGCTCTTTTTTTGAGACACAAAATTAGTTTGAAAGACTCCAAAAGAAAATACTTAGCCTTTTTTATTAGTTGGAGTAAGTGTAGCTGCTCGGATCTTGCAGATGTTAGTTTACTGATACTAGTTCTGAATTTGATGAGTCAGTTACATTTAAAATGTTAAATGGATCATTGCATGCAGACCTGTTAGTCACATGCTTTCAATTAAAGTGCTTTTGCACCATAAATTCAAACAAATCAGTAACACCAAAGTGCTAGTCAAACCCACATTGTGTGAATTAGATGATATGGATTAGAAGTTCCCTTGTTGGCACAAAGTGCCAGCAAATTCCAATTCACTACCAGTCACCAAACCAAAGCCCGACACTCCCACCCCCGATGATAACCAAACTGTGGAAAGTTCAGACCACCCAGGAATACACAGACGCGTGCATGTGTGCTGTTCAAAAGTCACTGAAGTTTTTTTTCCACAAAGTCCTGTGAAATTTGCAAAAGCTCAACGCTGAAATATCATCTCACTATTACTAAGATGCACTGTGTAGGTAAAAACGCTTTGCCAGGTGGCACAGTAGCGTAACTTAACAAAGAAATTACTCTCCACCTGGATAATAACACTTGTATCTTTGAACTCTCCTGCCATGACTCCCATCCACAACAGATTTCACTCATGGTGAATAGAACATCGTGTGCGGTTGCAGAAACCCTTTACCTTCCACTATGAAGGCCTGCTTTGTTCCATTAGTATTAGCTTAATATGTTGAAAGTGCAGACAAGCTAAAAAGATGTATCATACTAATGGCCATTCGAGTTATGGTTTACTCAGAGAGAAGAACTAATACATCCATGAATACATGGCCATGAAAAAAGGAATTTTGAGGATCTTTTGTTTTATTTTGGTGCTTGACAAGTCTATTATTATTGCTACAAGTGCTAGTAATGATGATACTACTACTACTACTACTACTAATAATAATAATAATAAATAACAGTAATAATAATCATCTTCCCTGAAATTACAAATATACACATCTAAATAAGATGCAGTCCTCTCCAAGGAACAGACAGTCAGGTCATCACTTTCGTTAGCATGGGTCCCACATCATCAGTTACTAGGTGAACAGATGACCGTCCATAGCAGAAATAAAGCACTGTGTTGGTGTTTATGTTCAAAGGTCCTTAGATGTAAGCTCAAGCTGTCATGGCTGACTTAGTAGCTACTTCAGTGAACCTGAAAATGTCTGTTTTTAGAAACATCAAACACTGATAGAGACCCATGGCCGTAAAAATGTGTGAAACAATGAAAGCACCTGAATCATTTACACTTGATCTCAGTCTTTGACACCACATTCTACACTGATTCGACAGTTCATTATATGCATGTTTCTATCTCTTTAAGAAGAATAACAAAAAATCCCCCTCCAATCCCTTCTCCAAGTGTTTAATTTGCTGGGTTTTGTGACAATGGCTGATAAAACCATCATCCATAAACTGTCTATTTCTGCTGTCACTGTTGTGACTTTCAAAAAAGGGCCTCCTTTGGAATGTGGTGTGCCCCCTGACCCCATAGTGGAGGGAGTTTACATATCCATGTCTTTGCTAGTGAAAACCACATTCCTACCTTTGATCTGGGTCAAAGATGAAAGACGTCAGAGGTTTGATGCTGGCAAGCGAGACTGACATTTAGAGAATTTTTTTGTTCTGGTGTTTTGGAAGGCTGAGACAAAAATACAAATAAGTAAAATAAAATTACAATAAAATGTAACCAGACATGATCGCATACAGATGTCAAGTAAGCTATCACACTGACTTATGATCTGTTCCTACTTAATCCGGCCCTTTGTAAATAATAGAACTTTTGTCAATTTTAATCATCAAACATTCTTTTCATTTCCCAACAGTCTCTGCGTGGAACACCCAAACACATTGATAAAGATGGCTGTTGATTTCATTGAGTGATAACAGTTATCATTTGCATACATGGCTTTCTTAGTCTGTCAATGGAAATCTGATCGCACTAAGAACAATCTGCTGTGGCTGTTTGCAAAATTAAGAGCCTCGCCTTGTTAAAATATGTACTGTGTAAAAAAACAAGACAAAACAAAACTCATTTCTGTTTTAGCTTTACATTTGGCTAGGCTCAGTGTCAGCAAGAGAGAGCATGAGGCAAAAACCCGGATCCTTCAGAGGTTGCACAGGCAAATCAATACATAACTTTGGCAGAAGGTTCACTGTGCTTCCTAGTACAGTCTCAAGAGCATGGAGGAGATTAAAGGAGACAAGCAGTGGCACTAGAAGAGTTGGAAACTGTTTTAACCTGTGTTGTTAACTACAGCTGTGCTGTCTTTTTTAAAATAACACCATCAAATCCTCATGTGGAGTGAAGCCACTGAAACTGATGAAAATTAAGGTAAGAATCTGTCACCAACTATTTTAGGCACACTAAAATCTAATATATGTTTACGATTGTATATGATTGTATACAAGTGGAACATTTCATATGGTTTCCACAATGTTGCTGTTTGTCAACAGCATAATTAGCCAATGTTGAAATTTTTATAGGCATTTAAAACAGTACAATATTTGTATAACTCTCTACAGACAGTTAGGTTCATTATTTGTCGGACAAAGACATGATTGCACCTACTTCTGTATATTACCATGCTGGATTTTAAAACAAACAGTCTGCAAGAATTCAGCCCTGGTGTGACTTTTGGATCACTCCGTGGTTTTCACTCACACTGTACATCCTACATTTTCACATTGGACCTTGTGCAGAAAACAGAAGTTTGATTAGATTAGGTTTCGACTTTGATTAGATTTTTCTCTTTAACATAAATCGGGTTAAGTTTAAATTAAGGCTCCTATCCAAGGTGAGATAATTTTTATCCTTTAAAAACTTGGAACGAGTAATCCATGCATTCGTCTTAACTCAACTGGATTACTGTAATTCACTATACGTTGGTGTCAGTCAGTCCAGCTTGGCACGGCTCCAACTTGTACAGAATGCTGCAGCCCGCCTTTTGACTCGTGTGATGAGACACCAACATATTACTCCGGTGCTTGCTTCCCTTCATTGGCTTCCAATGCATTTTAGAATTAAATTTAAAATCGTACTTATATAATAATATAAGTATAATTTCCTTCGGGATTAGTATTGTGATATTCTGATTACTTTTGACTTATAAAGTGCTAAATGGCCAGGCACCAGGCTATTTGTCTGACCTTTTGCAGCTTTATAAGCCCTCTAGAGCCCTTTGATCAAGTGATCATTTACTCCTTACCTTACACAAGTCTAGGACGGTTCATAGAGGGGATCGGGCATTTGTGGTTGTGGCGCCGGAAATGTGGAACGATCTACCTCTCCACATTAGAAAGGCCCCAACTATCACTCTTTTTAAATCCCATCTTAAAACATCTTTTTTTTGGCTTTCAATACTGCATGAGAGTTTTATCCTAAATTTTTTTTAATTTTCTTACCTGTTGTTGATTTTAATGTCATTGTTCAATTATTACTTTGTACAGCACTTTGGTCAACTCTCTGTTGTTATTAAATGTGCTTTATAAATAAATAAATGAATAAAATACTGTGACATCCTAAGCCATCTAAGAGAGAAAAGTCAGGGAAGCCATCTGAACTGTGGTCCATGGAAGTGTTCTATTGGAGCTACCAGAACACAGTCTTTGCTCACCCTTTGCTCCACTTATTAGATTTGCCTCCATACCAATTTGTCCATTCAAGCTGAAGGATTTCCTTTGACACATAGAAGCTGATTCAGTGCAAATGTATATATTAAATGAAACAGAAAGGGACGTTGACCGAGAGATAAGATAAGATAAGATAAGATAAGATAAGATAAGATAAGATAAGATAAGATAAGATAAGATAAGATAAGATAAGATAAGATAAGATAAGATAAGAT
>NW_024582567.1:417224-429224 GCF_018398535.1 Haplochromis burtoni
CTGGGAAATTCGATTTCCAAAAAAGCACAGCAACGACCGAAGTTACAGAGTTACAGAATATTATATATATACACACACACACATATATATAATACAGAGACAATATAAATAAAATATACGAAGGGGATAAATAGAATAAATAGGAATAAAAAATAAAAATACAAGTGAATCTAAAAATAGCAGTCATGCTAAAAAATAATGCAGAATTACTGTAGAGGTAGTGCCTGAAAAAATGAAACTGTATACATATAGATGACAAAATGCTTCCTGGTGGCCTTCTAGGTGAGTTGGTTTGTACATGTCCAACTGGAAAAAGACCTCAGGGTAGACCCAGGACACGATGTAAAGATTATGTGTCTTAAGTGCTTTAGGAAAGCCTTGGCCACCTCTGTCACAAGAGTTGGTAGCAGGGAAGAAGGAGATCTTAGTGTCTCTGCTTAGAATGGTGCCTCCAAGACCTGGACCAAGAACTGAACTATGCTCGATACACATCACCTCTACAGGAGCTGCTCGGCCATGGAAACCAGCCATGAAGCTTCCTCTGCACAGTTTTTCTGCTGATGTTAATACCAGAGAAGATGTGGGCCATCAGTTGTTGGGTCAGGAGAGCAACTTTTATGCACTACGTGACACACAACTTCATGACCCCACTTTGTAACTTTGTGTGGTCTTTCTGTTTTTGTAGTTCCTTATTGCTACCAGTTTGTAGTAATACTACTTACAGTTGATCATGGATCATGTAGAAGGAAAGAAATTCCCCAAACTGACTTATTATAATGGTGGTATGTCAGTGGAGTCCCACCAGAGTAAGCAAGGCAAGCACTGCTTGTACAGTGAAATCTGAAAATAGACATCAAATAAAACCAAAGTGAAAACAATTTATACATCTCAAATGGCCTTCTGTCTCATAGACTTCTCTCATTGCCTGTTTGCACCATCATTCAAACGTTCTGCCATCTTGTGGCTGCTCTGGGAACAGGTTTAATTCTAATTGCCCCAGAATCCACTCAAATCTATGACATCTCCAGTTTTGATGGGCTTGTCTGTGTCCTGTTTACAAAGACTTCAGCTTGTCAAGCTGTGACGCCATCAGCTTCTGCTGGTTATTTGTTAATGTGCATTTTGGATAAGCTACTGGTCTTGGATGGGATGCAGATGGGAGATAAGCATGTCAGACAAGCTGCAACTGGCTGTGTTTCAGCGCTTTCAGAACATCTGCGCTTTTTGTGGAAACGGAGGTAAAATTAGCAAGTAAATGAACTTTTTTGAATTATTATCTTAGCATAAGTTTTCTATTACTAACCACTTGGCCAACGTATATGATGTAAGACATCTTTTTTTAATCAACTAAGTTTAACAAGCTGTTTTCACTGATTTCTTTAATCTTTCTGTTCAAGCCTTTAATTCAGTTGTGGGGTCTTTTTTGTTATGCTTTAACAAAAACAAAAACATTCTTCTTCTTCTTATTAGTATTATTATCATTTTTACTCTTGTCAAGCCTTGTATGAACAACAGTCTTCATCATTTCATCAAGATTCTAAAAATCAGGCCTGTGCTCAGTAGATCACTGCTGCTACAATCTATTTATAACACAGTAACACAGAGTAAATATCAATAACAGTAATTAAAGCGACAACACAGAGAGAACCAGTAATTTAAGCACTTTTAATCCCTTTGCTCTTCCACAAAACTGTCCTTGTGTGAAAAGCAGTGTATTTTTTGTGTGGGCATTCCCACATTGTCACTTTCTCCATATTACAGAGAAAACTAAAAGCCCTTTATCTGTAATGGCAGACCATTAGTCTCCTGGCAAAAGCCTTTCACCACAGATCCCGTGTAAAGGAAGTATGCAGATTCAGAACGGGGAAAAATGAGACCTTTAACATCGTTCATAAAAAGAGCTCTTTGGGAGGGGAAATAAGACCCTGAGAATAAATGTGTCTTGTCTTTAAATCGGAAAAATGGCAAAATTCTCGAGTGCACTGTGGAATCTATAGGCGCATTGTTCATTTAAATGACTGGTTGCTGCAATTTTATCACATAATATCTCAGAATTTAGCCACAGTGAATGATTTTGAATGAATAACTGAACAAAAACTGTTAATTCACACTGGACACTACAACACTTTTCTGTAGTGAGGAAAAAAAATCCAAGTGTTATTGAATGCTGCCGCATTGAAAACTGTGCTCTTGTTTCATGGTACCAGCGTGCGTGATGTTATGAGTATCTGCATTTTTATGTGTGCGTATTTGTCATTTTGCTTTCATGTCTCTCATTCTTTTGAATTACAGCTGGCTTTTACTAACCTCTCTTAGAAACTAGCCTTCTCTGGTAACAGCTGCCGATGGAATGTCACCTCTCTGGTGGGGAATGAGCCTGAGCTGGTGTGTAAGGCCCAGAGATGTGGGTTAGATGTAGTTGAGCTTGCCTCAATGCACAGCTTGGCTTCTGGAACCAGTCTCCTGGAGGGAGGCTGGACTGTATTTCATTCTAGATATGCCCTCAGTGAGAGACGGGTGGCTGGGGTGGGACTATTTATATACAGCAAGGTTGGTGCCTGAATGTTGGGGTATTTCCCAGTTGACAAGATGGCTGTTACTCCATACCTCCTGATGAGGAGGCATGGAGTGGTAGTTCAGAGTATCCGTCGTTCCTTCTGGCTTGTTGTGGCATGCTTTATGGTATAACTGTAGCAATAGCTTGGTTCATGTTGCCAGCAACGGACAGAATGTCTAGGTGCAGCCATGTAGTGGACAGTGTTGGCGTGATTGGTCGTAGGATTTTATCTCAGATTTTTTGCAGATGATGGGGTTTTGTTGGTTTCATCAGCCTTCAGCTTACACTGGAACAGTTTGTAGGTTTCCAGCTGTGTGTGAAGCAGATGGGATCTGGACTGGGGCAGACGGGCAATAATTTTCCCTGACATTTTGGGTCCAGGTGGCTCACCAGGATCAGTCAAAACAGCACTGATGGTCTAGTTAAACATGTGCAGATACTGTATTTGTGCACTTCCCCAAAGCAATTGTAAAGCTGAGTAGTGCATGCAAAATAATTAGTCACATAGTTACTCTCTGTTAAAAACATGCATTATTAGGAATAGTTTCACTAATTGTAATAGTTGTTATTGGTACTATTGTCGATAGTGCAGCAGCAGCCCCGATAGCTAGCTTGTTGGTTCACTTAAACATTTTGCTGCATCTAATCCTAGTTTCTTCTTCCCTCTTAGCTTTTTAGCTCCACATTTAGCAACCCCTTCTTCCAGGCTAACGTCTATTCAACAAGGTGTATGATCACACAGGGCAGGTAGGGTAAGGGCCAGTGGCGTTAAGTGATTTGATTGTGTCAGTAAATAAAATGAACAAATGGGCTGCTGTCAGTGCGTGTATTTCCAGTCTGCAGGTCCCTTTAAGCTGGCCCGTAGCCTGTATAATTATATCAACAAAGAAAAAAAAAGGGCCAAAAGTGCGTTGCCCAGTGGTCAGATGCCTAGTATGCCAGATTACCAGTTCAGTCCTAGATGGGATGAAAGCCAACACATCTAAGTCCTGGTAGCGTGCTCACTCTCAGATTTAGGTTCCTTTATTGAAACGTGTGTGTCACTTATCACAAAAACACTTAGGTAACGTGTTACTGTAATCACATTACATTTTTTAAGTGACACAATAATGTAACATCTTACTGCTCTAAACTCAGTAATCACATTAAAGTTACACGCAGGCTCTTGAATTACCTGCAAGCCAAATGAATAGAAAGGAAAAATAAATATAAAACATGTCTTTTTCTTCCTGTGCACTTTTGCTACAATCATTTGATTTCAGTTTATATACAGAAAAGAGCACAATGATGGATTCTTTTGAGGAATAGGAGTAGAGAGATGGACATTACTTTTATTATTTTAAGAGTATATTAATAAGAGTATGACAATAAAGTGAAAACTGCATCAAGGATAGAAAAAAATGCATTATACTGGCAACACAACACTACAAATATCTGAAAAGAATAACCCAGAATGATGTTGGAGATGAGTGTATGCTCACGCTAGGCCAGCAGCCAGAGCCTGATCATCAGCAGGTAACAAAAGCAGTGATGAGCACCTGGCTTTGCAGAATTGTGGCCTCCATTTCTACCTGTACATACTCTGTATTAGAATCACTGTGTTGATAGTTTTGGACTGTTTTTCATCTTTGCTTTGTGTTGCCGGTTTTGTGTTTATACTTAAACACTTATATTATAGTGTGTCCTCATTAGGATTGTAATTTCTGTGATGTGTGAGGCTGTAGCCTGAAGTTTATATTATTATCTAGTTATTATGTGACAGTGTATTTTAGTTCATGCTATAGAATAATGCAAATGTAATGTAACCAGAAGAGAGTAATATAACGAGTAGTGTAACAAATTACTGTCTCCCTGTCTTGCTCCCCTTAGTCCCCCTGTGCTGGCTAATAATTTTTTTTTATCTTTCTTGTCCTCTAGTTAATTCTCTCTCCCTCTCTAATCTGTTGATGTGTGTGCGGGTGTAAGTTAACCTCAGTTCTTATGTTTCAGGGGCGGGACCTTTCCAGGTCTGTGCACCTGGAGATTATGCGCTCAGTCGTCTGCAGTCACTTGTCACCATTTGCTATTTTAGATTAAGGAATTCCTCTGGTTAATGCCTGATCGCTGAACTAACCACCTTAGTTTTCATGCACTTTGCGTGCTCTGTGTGTGCCTGCTTACTTTGTACTCACCTTTTTTTTGTTCTATGCAAAAGTCGTGGGGTGGAAAACCTGTAGAGATAGCTGGGAAAGAATTCCGTGGACAGGAAATTCTATGGAATTACCTGTTCGCTTGGCTTTGGACCAAAAGACTGGAAGTAATATATATATATATAAAAAAAGTATGGATGACCAATTGGCTAACGATTTTCTAGCACTAACTGCTTCTTTTAATCTTACCCAGTGGGTGAATGAGCCTACCCATGTTAAGGGCCACACCCTTGATTTGGTGTTTTCATACGATGTGGATATATGTATTAAGGAAATTAGAAACTGTTGGGTGTGGCTGTGTGCAGGCAGGAATAGGACCCAAGGTGCAGACTCCGGAGACAGAACTTATTAAACAAAAACAGCTTTAATGCTGAACGCAAACATGACATAACTGAAAAACCTCAAAATAAACTTACACCAGTGGACAGGCAAAACACACAGCAAAGTAAACGGTAGATCGCGACACAGACACTAAGAAACACAGGGCTTAAATACACAGAGGGAGCAATCAGGGAATGGGTAACAGGAGGGAAACACAGCTGGGGCAAATCAGGCCTAACGAGACAAGAGGAAGCAAAACCAGACACATTAACATCAGACATGGACTTTCAAAGTAAAACAGGAAACACATAACACAGACTGAACAAAGACACAGGCTCATAAGCAGGCACTACAAAGGGAACAGAGACGTGGGAACAGGGCAGACACAGACACTGACTGAACACGGGGATATAGGAACTTAAGATACACATAGACGCGAACTAGACAAGGGGATGCGGGTGATAGGGGAGACAGAGCAACTAAAGAAGACAGAGACCTAAGCCAAAAGACAGAACTCAAAGAAACCAAAAACTAGACAGTATAAATAACATCATAAACTCAAAAACCCTGGGTCGACGACCCAGGCATCCTAGAAACACTGGACTTTCCGACCATTCTCCGGTTATTTTCGATCTTGACCTTGGCAACACCGGATCACGCTTTGAGGCTCCTCTTTGCCCTATGCGTACTGTGAATGCTGATACTCTGTTGAAATTTTCTAATTCTTTTGTGAACTTTTCATTTACTACGTCAGATTGTCTTACCCCACATACGCTTGAGAATTTCGCCAATACTCTATTAACTACATGTTCCTCTATCCTTGACATTGTAGCACCGATCAAAATGAAACGCCCCAGAACCTACTCACAATGTTGGTTAAATGATTCTGTTCGCGCCTTACGACGTATGTGTCGACGGGATGAGAGGAGGTGGAGGAAAGATAATCTCCAGTCATCATATGACATTTTATGCATTAGCCGCTCGAAGTTTCAATCAGCTGCCAGAACGGCTAAAGCAGCTTTCCTATCTAAAATTATCACCACCAATGGAAACAACCCTCGAATTTTATTCAAAATTTTCAACTCTGTGGTCAACCCCTGCCCCTCTATGCCTCTGCCGTGCTCCCCGGGCCTTTGTGAAAAATTTTCAAGTTATTTTTTGGATAAAGTCGCATCTCTTAAATCTACCCTTCCTTTGGTGACCGACCGTATGCCCACCCCTGATTGTTCTACTACTTTTTGTCAATTTGAACCTGTTTCTCTCCTCTACTCTGAAGCATCTAATTGAGAAACTGAACAATACTAATCTTGTACATGATGTTCTTCCATCCCGTATAGTCAAGGATTGTTTTAGTGCAATTGGACCTTGTCTATTGTCCATATTGAACTCCTCCTTGCTGTCCGGCTATGTACCATCAGCTCTTAAACATGCTATAATCCAACCTGTTCTTAAAAAAAGTAACCTCGATCAAAATGATTATGCCAATTATAGGCCGATTTCCAAACTTCCCTTCGTGGCTAAAATTCTTGAGAAGGTAGTTCTGCTTCAACTTCAGACCTACCTGGATGAGAATAACATTAATGATAAATATCAATCGGCCTTTAAACAACACCACAGCACTGAATCAGCACTGCTCCGAGTTTTTAATGACCTTTTACTAATGGCTGACAATGGACGCCCCTCTGTCCTAGTGCTATTGGATCTTTCATCGGCATTTGACATGGTTGACCATAACATACTATTGGCGAGACTAGAGCACACTGTAGGCATCAAGGGCGCTGCCTTGGATTGGTTTAAATCTTACCTCTCCGATCGGCTCTCTTCGGTTCACTTGGCCACCTCCTCCTCCTCCGCTGTACCTGTTTGCTGTGGTGTCCCCCAGGGATCTGTGTTAGGCCCTACCCTGTTCTCACTGTATATGCTTCCTTTAAGTGTCATTTTTGAGAAATACCACATTGCCTTTCACTATTATGCCGATGACATCCAGATCTATTTTGAGCTGAATGATGATCTAGCTATGTCCGTGAGTAACTTTCGAGAGTGCATGTGTGAGGTCAAGCAATGGCTTCTGGCAAATTTTCTTATCCTTAACGATAAGAAAACTGAAATTATGATCTTTGGCAGTGACGCTCTTCGTGCCAAACTTCATGATGCTTTTGGTTTTCTCACTAGTTCTTTCCCTGACACTGTTAGGAATTTGGGTGTGCTACTTGACAGCTCATTTAAACTTGATAAACAAGTATCTGCTGTCGTCAGATCTAGTTTCTACCAACTTCGCCTTATTTCCAAGGCCAAACACTACATCCCGCACAATGACTTGGAAAAGCTTATCCATGCCTTTGTAACGTCAAGACTAGATTACTGTAATTCACTTTATTATGGTCTCCACTCTACCCTTTTACATAGATTACAGACAGTCCAGAATGCCGCTGCACGCATTCTAACTAAAACTAAGAAGTTTGCTCACATCACTCCCGTCCTTGCTGATCTGCACTGGTTGCCTGTGAAATTTCGTATTCAATTCAAAATTCTGTTGTTTACTTTTAAAATTACTAATAACACAGGGCCAAGTTATCTTAAGGAACTCTTAAATTCATAT
Organism: Haplochromis burtoni; assembly: GCF_018398535.1. Classification (NCBI taxonomy): domain Eukaryota; kingdom Metazoa; phylum Chordata; class Actinopteri; order Cichliformes; family Cichlidae; genus Haplochromis; species Haplochromis burtoni. The sequence goes on from NW_024582567.1 coordinate 424,891, forward strand.
CTTCCTACGAGGGCCTTAAGATCTTCCTCACAGTCATTGTTGGTTCAGCCCAGATCTCGCTTGAAGTCTAGAGGTGATCGAGCGTTTGCTCTAGCTGCACCTGAGCTGTGGAACAATCTCCCGATTGGCATCCGGGCGTCTGATTCTATTCAATCTTTTAAATCACGGCTTAAAACATATTTGTTTGAACTTGCTTTTTCTACTAGTTAAATTCTCGCCTCGCTTCTGTGAGTTATTCTATTAATGTGTCTGGTTGTTTTGCGTTGTCCTGCGCTGTCAATGTTTTCTATCACTGTGTTTGATGGTACAGCTTTACTCTGCTATAGCTGTGTGCTATAGCTTATTCTTATTAGTGGTCTTTACCTGTGAACATAATCTCACACTTATATGACTCTGACGTTATAGTGCTAATTATTTTATTATTTTATTGTTGCGTTGTCTATGTTCTCTATCACTGTGTATGATGGTACAGTTCTACTTTGCTATAGCTGTGTGCTATAGATTATTTCTATTAGTGGTTTTTACCTGTGAACATAATCCCACACTTATATGACTCCGATGTTTTAGTGTAAATCATTTTATTGTTTTATTGTTTTATGTAAAGCACTTTGGCATGCCCCTGGCTTTTAATGTGCTCTATAAATAAAGATTGTTGTTGTTGTTGTGTTGAGATAGGCCTCCAAACCTTGGAGGGCCTAAGATGTCCCCAGAGAGGTGAGCGCCTGACACCCAACCTGACATATAGACACAGACATACAGGCACACACATATACAAACATCCATTCCCACCCTCATGCTCTCATATGCACTTACTCCACACTCAACCAACGTGGAGACAGACATAAAGAGACGCTGTACACACGATCACACTCCCCAAGCGTACTCTACAAACCGGGTCTAGGTACCCTTGCCCCTGGAGGGGGGAACTGCACCCAGACCCAGGTGGTGTTACCCTTTTCCCTGCGGTGGGGGGAGGCAGACCGCCCCGACTCCGCAGCAGCAGGGAGGCCCCACACTCCAGACCGCAGTCGGACGGCCAACTCCTCCTCCTAGCCCCCCCGCTCCAGCAGGCCGCAGAGAATGGGGGTGAGAGAAGACTCCAAACCTCCCTCCACCCGCTCATTGTAGTGTTGATGCATGTGTGTTCTAAGGTGCATTTAAAACCCAGGAGGGCATGGAGCTACCTGCCAGAGAGCAGCAGGTAAGCGCATGGTCCCTCCTGCTAGCCCTCAATGTCTACGTGTATTTAAAATTGAGAGGTGGGCAACGACGCCAGGGGTGGGGTGTACACCCTGATGGTACTTTGGATTCCGTGTATCGTGCCCACCCCCAAGATCCTATATGTATGTGTAATGAGAGTGTGAGTAATGTGAATGTCTAAGTTGTGGGATAAAATTGAGGCAGAGGCAGCCAGAAGGGGACAGGGGGGGTAGCCTCCTCTGCACCCTGGTGACATACCCCTACTCCAAGGTCCTGCATGTGTGGGTGGTTGTGGTGGAGCGGGAAGAGGGAGGCAGCTGGAGATGGGGAGGGAAGGAAGGGAGGGGCAAGTGACCCCTCCCTGGGGCCAGCTCCCCCGCTGACCCCAGTAGGCACCCCCATACTCCGCGACCCGCCAGGGAAAGGGGGCCCAGGCCCATCCAGACCGGGGCCCAGCGCAGCAGCGCCTCCCGGCCCCACAGAGCCCGGGACAGTCCACCCAACCCCACCACAGAGAAAACTGCACCCACCCCACCATCCACTCATCTTCCAGACTACATAAGACAATAAACACCCAGGCTGAGATCTTCCTCCACCTCTCCTGTGTCTCCCCCTCCTGCAGAGAGAGCCCCTGAGGAGAGGAAAGCTCCTGCGAGATGTGACAATCTTCCCCACCAGTTGAAGAGCCCCCCAGGTGGCTCGATGCACCGGCGGCACCCTGCTCCAGGGCTGGGCCCCCATGCACCCACCCGCCCACAACCCCGGCAACACACCAACCAGGACCCAAGCCCCCGAGGCCCGGCCCGGGCCCCAGCCCAGAGACGGAGCGCCCCCAGAACCTCACGCCCATCCCGGACCCACCCAGGGGCAGCCAGGCTACCAGGTCAGTAACCCACGTCCGTCAGCACAGACCCTCCCCTAGCCCCGCTGCACGCAGCCGCGAGGAAACAGTCACCTGAGAGCCAACAGAGCCCCTAACCGGACATGACCGCTACCCCGGGTTGAGCCCCCCAAGGAAGATGCCTCCGGGGAACCCCCCGACGCCCTAAGCCTGTCCCTACCCCCACACCAATCACAACAGTGAAGGCGGGACCAAACTATGACCCCCCACCCCCACTAGGTGATGGAGCTGATCAAAGGAGCCCAGAGCAATTGATCTGATGTGGTGGCAGAGGCTGTATCAAGACTAATGTAATCTAATAGATAATTTCTATATTGGTTAGAATTAAGATTTTTTTATTTTTCCAGTTCATGAGGACTGTTTTCTTGGCTATGCATAGGGCAGTGAAAACCATATGGGCGATATTCTTTTCTGAAGTGACATTATCTAAGCTGCCCAACAAACACACTAAGGGGGAAGTTGGAATGTTACATTTCAGACACTTCGATAAGTCTTCACATATCTCGCGCCAAAACTTCTGAACTGGTGGACAGAACCAAAGAGCGTGGATATAATTGTCCGGTGAATTGGTTTGGCAGTGTGAGCAGTTGTTGGTAGACGTAAAGCCCATCTTGAACATCCGATGACCTGTATAGTGCACTCTATGTAATATTTTGTATTGAATTAATTGAAGACTGGGATTTCTAATTAGATGAAAGGTTTTTAAGCAAATCTGAGACCAGAAGTTTAGGTCTAAGTTAACTGATAAATCCGCTTCCCATTTTGCAATAGGAAGTGATATTGATTCATCTGTTTTAGAAAGCATTCTGTATATTTTGGATAGTAATTTGGGGGTTTTAAGAGTAAGAAATTGAACCACACTTGGTGGTGTTTGTAGTTCAACTTGACCCGGTTTAAATTTCTTTTTTACTATGGATTTAATTTGTTGATATTCTAAAAATCTTTTCTTGTTGATCCCATATTGTGTAACTAGTCCGTCAAATGAAATAAATTCTGTTCCTTCTAGTATATGTTCTAAATATTTGATTCCTTTACCACTCCAATCTGAAAAGTTTATCATATTATTGTTTTGTAATATGTCAGGGTTGTTCCAGATAGGTGTACGTTTGCATGGGATTAATGAAGACGCTCGTCAATTTTAGAAACTCCCACCATGCTGTCAGAGAAGAGCTGATGTTGATGCTTTTAAAGCATTCATGTCGTTGGATGTTTGAGCTGATAAATGGTAGGTCTGAGATCTCTAGATTATTGCAAAGTGCTTGTTCTACATCTAGCCAAGGTTCATCTAAGAGGGTGTGTTTTAGCCATCCTGAGATAAACTGAAGCCTGTTGGCTAAGAAGTAGTGCTGAAAGTTAGGCAGTTCTAGTCCTCCTTTATCCTTGGTCTTTTGTAGTGTTTTTAAGCTTATACGTGGGGGTTTATTTTTCCAAAGGAATTTGGACATACATGAATCTAGAGATCTGAACCAATCTTGTGGCGGTTTAGTTGGGATCATTGAGAATAAATAATTTATTTTTGGTAAGACCATCATTTTTATAGCGGCAACCCTTCCCATGAGTGATATGGGTAGACATTTCCATCTAGCCAGATCATCTTCTACCTTCTTTAAAAGTGGGATATGGTTTAATTTAGTTAGATCTGCAAGCTTGGGAGAAACATTAATACCTAAATATTTTATATTTCCCGATTGCAGTGGTGTAGAAGAGGAATTATGGAAGGAGCAATTAATCGGTAGGACTGTAGATTTTGACCAGTTAATTGAGTAATCTGATATTCTTGCAAAAGAGTTTATCAATTCAATCACCCCAGAGATATTGGTTTGTGAATTTTGGAGAAAGAGTAACACATCATCCGCATAAAGGCTGATTTTATGTTCCACGTTCTTGCATTTTATGCCCTTAATTACTGAATTCTGTCTAATTGCTGCTGCTAGTGGTTCAATAAAAATTGCAAACAGTGAAGGGGAGAGTGGGCATCCCTGCCTGGTGCCCCTCAAGAGACAGAAGCTGGAGGATGTCTGGTCATTTGTTCTAACACAAGCTGTTGGGGAATTATATAATATTTTTAACCAGTTTATGAAAGAGGATCCAAAACCAAATTTGTGTAAAGTTGCAAATAGAAATTTCCAGTTAACTCTGTCAAATGCTTTTTCTGCGTCTAAAGAGAATATTGTAGTTTCTAGGTTTTTACTGTATGAGTAGTCTATCAAATTAAGTAATCTACGTGTATTTG
>NW_024582567.1:439899-457810 GCF_018398535.1 Haplochromis burtoni
TTGATGAGTGCCTACCTTTTATGAAACCAGTTTGGTCAGGATGAATTAAGAGGTTACAAATTATTAAAACGAATGTCTGAATAAAATTGAGCAAAAGTCTACTTCAGACTCAGACACTCTCCATGGTGAAATCCTTTGTCTCAATATATCCTATATTCAGGGTGTTGTCAGTATAGTTATTGCACAGTTATTGCACAGAGGAATGTCACAATGGATTACTCACAGTGGTTCAGTCAAAATTTTCTTATTTAATCAGGAAAAAAAATATTGTTCTCCTAAAAATTGATTTGTCTACAATTACATTTTCCAGCAAATCGATGCATAATCACAAACTTAGACGTAATCCATTAAAAGTTAAAGTAGCAGAAGCCAGTTTGTGGGAACCACCATTTTGCCCCATTATCTAGAATTCAATGGGCAGGTTGGACATTGCTGTAATGCATAATCGTGTGGATAATATGGATAAAATCTCATCCTCTTCACATCACATCAAGCCTCTGATCTGAAGTCAGATCACATGGAAAAATATAAAAATGATTCCTATTATTATGTTTAGTAGGGTGGCCCTGAGAGGCCAAACGGACTGCAACGGACACCAGCAATAAAAGAAACGCTGCAAAAGCGCACAAAACACAACGGAAATAGGAAAAAAGAAAACAGAAACAGGAAAAAACAGATTTCCAAAAGCACAAGTGAAGTGTTTCTGGGGAGACAATAACCCAACGGACCAGTTGCAGGACCCAAAAGATGCTAGGTAAGTGTGTTTTAAGGGGTGTCCGTATTCATAGGTTGCATCCTCCTGAGGACCCGGCCTTCGCGGTGTACGTGGGCCGGGTCCTCCAATGGGCGGGTAGGCTGGAAGTCAGCGGCTGTGAAATTCGACAGTCTAGCCTTAAGTTTTGCGTTACCAGCTGTCTCAAGGCGTCTCCGAAAACTTCGGAGCACTTTTGCAAATATGTCATATCTTGATAAATCGAGCAGATCTTTGAAGTTTACACACCCACATTCTCACCTGATATTATCTTAAAAGTTTATTTTGTGACCCACAAAGCGTAATATGAGTAATATTAAAACTTAGTAGCGGCCGTCATTGTTGGAAACTGGAACTGGCTGGGCCGCGCTATGAATTCTGGGATATGGGGGGCCACGAAGGATACACCCAACCCATCCTTCAAATTCGGGGAAAAGGAGGACGCATTTGTCAGCTGCATTTGGAGGAGTCTACGAATTTGGACAGCCTTCGTCACGTCGCTGTGACGTAATCGGCCTACAAATGCGGCCTCAGGAGGATGCGGCCCATGAATTTGGACACCCCAATCTCATGATTCATATAATACTGATGATGGATTTTTAGGCTAATAATTAGACTAACACACTTACCTTTCATCTTTTCTCTCCTTACAAAACCGATAGACCCTCCAATTCTGTTAAGTGTCTCCCAGCGCAATTCTTAGCATATTTTGGTTCCTGCAACTGGTCCGTCGGGTTATTGTCTCCCCAGAAACACTTCCCTTGTGCTTTTGGAAATCTGTTTTTTCTTTTTTCCTATTTCCGTTTTGGTTTTTTCTATTTTCGTTGTGTTTTATGCGCTTTTGCAGCATTTTTGTCATTGCTGGTGTTTTCTTAAGTTGCAGTCCATTTGGCCTCTCAGGGCCACCATAGTTTAGCGTCTTTTCTACTTAATTTGGCTTGACTAGACTCAGCTTGGTTTTTTAGGGTTTTTCATTAGGATGCAGTACCTGGTAAAGGCTATGTTTTTAGTATCTCCTCAGCCCGTGTTCCAAGCGAGCTGAGTTCACGCCAACAGGCTGCTGATTAACCAGAGTCATGTCAATGGTTGAGTCAAGGGAGTGACTCCTTTAAGCCCACAATTTTTTATACTCGGCAAGGAGTATAAAATGGCTACACACCCCGGTCCAATTATGAAATGCAGAGACTTACTGTTGGTTTAGCAGCAAGTATACTATCGTCTCAGGGTCCTCTTTTGTCATGTTTCTGTCTCATGTAAACTACGTCAAGGTGCTTTCTGGCCTCCTTGCTTTATGACTCTACCCACATTGAATGAATCGAGTTGAGTAGAGTCGTGTAGACAAAAGGCACATCAAAGTTTCAGTAATGCCAACTGACAGCAGCTTGCACTGGCTAAAAATGAGTTTAGTTGGCGTCAATCTATAATCTATGTAGTGGTGAGAGTTTGTTTATACTCTAACTCTAACATTCATTCTAACAAGTAGAAAATTCTGTTTTACACGAATGCATGCTTATTGCACTACAGATGTAAATAGTACATGATTGAATTGTTCAAACAAATTTTTTGGAACTATACAATAAATAAATTGTATTATCAGGTATTTTGAGTAGATCATCATCTAGTAAAAATACACCTGTGCCTCTGTTTTTCATGAAAACGTAAGTACTTCGCCTGCTTCAAATGATAATTAGACATAACAGAGCTGAATTCATTCTTTTTATTCTGTGACAAACAACCTCTGTCTAATGAGTGGAAACCTTTACGTGATAATCCAAGACTGCTTTTCAATCAACCTAATTAGGATGCAAACACATCTAGGGTCTGTGCCAAATGTTTGAAGACTGACAGGCTTTCTCTCTGTGCTTGGTTTTACAGCATAAGGCACTAATACATGCATACCAGCTTCCATGCACAAATATTCATGCGTGCACGTAGATACACACACACTTAGAGCTAAGGCCACATTCCTCACTGAGTGAATAACAGAGGATGTAATTTTGTTTTCAAAGGAGAAAATATTATTCTGTGATTGTAGTATAATTAGAGCTGCTGTACTCAAAAAAGGCTGACAAGATGAATGACAGGCACCTGCTTAGATGTTATGCATGCTTGCACAATGTGCGCGTAGTATTTGCGCGTGCAATTTAGCGATTAGTGATAATGCATGATACGTGTCCTCGGTGTAAACTTATCACTTAAAACATTTCCCCTTTGGCATTTAAATGTTGAACATGCAGAAATTGATGAGGTTTTGATATCTGAGCCAAACCGAGGGCAAGTCGAGACCTGCCACTGACTGCTGATCATCAGGCATACATTAGCAGTTTCCGTCTGCACGTAATATACCATGTGTTTATGTGTGTTTATCTGTGATGGCTTGAGAATCATTGCAGCCCTCAAACTATACACCCTCTGACCACAAGAGGGAGTAAACACTACAGATAATGCTGAGAATGGTTTATTCAAGCGATAAGCTTTAACATTTGCTGTTACATTTTTTTACAAAAAAACACCCCACACAAACAAATAAAAAAAAACATTTAACTTGATATTACTTGAGGGTAGTTTGACATGTGATGCACACGCACACAGGAAATTGTGAAAACAATATAAGCTTAATGGGCGGAAAATCCCCGTGCCAGTTTCCCTATATGTGACACTTGGTTGGCCCATGAGGTGAAAATTGCAGCAGAAGATGCCTTCCATTTCTGCTGCAGAACCTGTGAACAGCTGGTCAGAGCTGCTCTTACACTGAGAGCCCCCCAGAGCCAAATAAGTATCCATGCGGATGTGCATTAAGCTGCACCCACAGAAATACAAGCCTTAGTACGGATATCAGTGTAGGTCATTAAAGTTAAACTATGCAGACAATTGCGCTGCCATCTTTGTGCAATTATCACATGCTAGGATGACTCGTGTAAAGAAGAATGAGAGTCTGTAATGTGGCAAATGGGTTTGGAATTCAAAAACTTGTAAGTGCTGATGGAAATAATCATAATTTTACCAGAGGGCCCATACATTGTTAAATTGCAAGTTCTATTATTCTGGTGCACTTTAAAAACCAAAGTTTACTGCAAAATATGTTTTATTATCTCTAATTCAAGCATTTTAACCTTTAGACTAATACTCAGGAAGATGCAGACACACACACCGATACACAAACACACACACACTTGTGCAAATCAAGCATGTGTTGGACTTACTGCTGTGCTTGCATTGCTCTTGATGGAGTGCCATGTTTCTCACTAGACTTGAGAAGATCTTAGGACTAAAGAAATTACAGAGAGGACTTTAAGGGTCACCTGGCACTGAACTTTCACTGAACTCTACTTGACCCTGAAGCCAATAACAGTACGGGTCAATCCTAGAAAGAGGTAAGTCTCGTTGTTTCCTCTCTTTTCTGTGTTTTCTCCCATTTTCTCGCTCTCTCTGTTGGTGCATATTCTCTGTTTATCAAACACCTGCAGCTGAACAGCTAAGTGCCTTCAAATAAACACCACGCTATGCCAGAAGTGAAGGGTTTGCCACCTTATTAAGCAATGATAGTTCAACGAATAGCTGCAAATCAGTTTTTCCTGGAAATGCTTATGAATCATGCCAGGCTATGCTTGGGCTGAGTAATCGCCCAGCTGGGGACCGTATCATAGAGCGCCTTCTTTCAATTAACACTGATAACAACAAAAGGGATTAACATTCTTAGGAGAGGCTTCCCCCCAGTTTTCCTTTCTTTTTTCCACTCCAAAAAGGTATTTATTTAGGTCTCTCACCCATCCTACTCCCACCTACAATTATATTCATGAATCATGAATGTGTATTTTCACAAGTGTGTGTTACTTGATGACACATCAAGCCTTCTTCTGGATCCAAGCTCCTACTACGGTCATTAAGGCTGTCGTCCTTTTTTTGTCTTTTTAATATGAACAAGCACCTAAAAGTATTGAGTGGTCATTGTCAGCCTCTCTGGCTTTTCATAAACACTATTCATGTGCGGCACATTTTAAAGCTCAGGTTTTAAAACCTTATGATGCAACTACTCTCCAAGGACTGTCAGACACCACATATATGAGGCTAACTAAGATTTCAGTGCGTACATGAAACTTAGCATCAGGAATTTTTCATTGTGAGTCATCTGAACCATAGCTCTGTGGGTAGCACCAATTATATGTCAGCTAGCCTGAATTCAAAAACCTGACAAACATTGCTTTTCTGTCTTCACTTATGTGTTAGTGAACTGTACAGTTTAGTTTTTGGCAGTCTCTCAATTAAAACATGGTATATCATCTTTAGATGGAAACTAGCGAGCTAACTTCCTGCTAATTCCTAAACCTGTTAAACATTGTAAACCTTTTTTTTCATGGATGCCTCGATGTTAAGCTTTCATTGTAAAACCTGGGAGAGCAGCCACACATTATTGAAGATGAATAATAATTCAAACTGTTTTAACTCTCAGTGGTGCCATAGTGTTTATTTGAGTTTGGGAACTGAAAACGAGTTTTGCAAATGACGTCAGGCTTAAGAAGCGGATACTGTAACAGTGTGTGGTTGTCTTGCATGTGGTAACTGTGTTGTCTTTAGCTTAGTTTGCATAATGTTTGTGTCTGTCTTTTTGTATACACTCTTGTTTTTACACCGACTTTTACTGTGTGGGGCTACACTGCAGTAAGTCTACTTGTTATCACTGGTAACTAGTCGTGTGCATGGTTGGAAACTGTGAAGCTCTTTAAAATCACATGTAGCAATGCATTCTCTAATAGTCCAACAATTTCAGAATGTTTCCCACGGTAGTGATCTAAAAAAATATCTAGTATATATTAAAATATATTATAAATAAAATATATTATATTATAAATTATATCATTAAAAGATTCAGAGAATACTGAGAATTTATTTACGCATGACTGAAAATCAAATCTGTCACATTGTTTTTGTGCTACTCAAATCAAATTCAAACAGACCACATATAAAAAACTAGTTCAACTACATGGGGTTTGCATACATTACTTTATGAGGACTCTTCATGGCACAAATTCACCAATGTGCTGGAAACATTCCTCTGAGATTTTGGTCTCTATTGACATGACAGCGTCACACACCTGCTGCAGATTTATCAGATGCACATCCATGATGCAAATCTCCCATGAAATGATGAGTTAAGCTTTGTGGGGTTTCTTTAACTGCTGAAAGCAGCCATCAATGGATGGGCACACTGTGGTCATAGATATAGTCAGCAACAACGCTCAGATTGCCTGTGGGGTTTAAAATCTTGTATATTGGGTATTAAGGAGTTCAAAGTGTGCCCAAAAAATATCCCATACAATATTACATCACCACCACCAGCCTGAACCATTAATACAAGATAGGATGGAATCTGAATGTCATAGCAGAAATTGAGACCAGTCAACATTTTTCAATTTTTTTGCCATCCAGTTTTGGTGAGCCTCAGTTTCCTTCTTGTAGCTGACATCTAACCGATCCACTTCAAAGTTTGATATATTGTGCATTCAGAGATGCTTTTCTGCATGCCTTGATTGTAACAAGTTTTTATTTGACTTACTGTTGCCCTTCTTTCCGTTTCTAATGCTTAGTTTCAACTTCAACAAATCACCTTGATATTATGACTAAATGCGCAGATGACAAGTTGAAAATATGCACCTAATTAAATGACCAGTGAGTGAAATTGTGTCTTGAGGGTGAAAACCCTGTTACCAGTTAATGAAACTCATAAAAACTGCATTTCTTGCATCAAGTTAACTGACTGACCGAGTTTGCCATACTAGCCTACTTGTGCACTTGAGGCCGTATACTGTGACGAGCCAAATGTCTCCCTCTAGTGGATATTTGTTATTAATGGCTTTACAACAACAACTTCTACAAATCATCAAAGACTATTAAAGATCATCAGCAACAAATATCAGTGAACATCTTTCATGGATCTTACTGACAAGAGTTCCTGATTAAAAGAACTGATTTCAAACTGAATTTCAGATAATTTCACAACTTTTTTTTTTTTTTACCATGAACTTCACAAAATAACTTGCAAACATCACCAGTCAAACGCCCAAACACTTGAAAATCTATGACATCTCCTTTATCGCAGTTACTTATTTAAGTTTAAATAGCTAAATCGATGGCCTCACATTGCTCAGAAATGAGAGCAAGAGCATCCGTCTGTTTCAAATATAATGTTTGACAGTGGTGGTGAGACAGTAAGTGGCCCCTCATGGAGAGAGAGATCTATATGAGGAAAACAGCAATCAGAAGGTCTAGTGGGAATCTTTCCTCTTTGGCCATGCTAGAATTTCTCAATCAATTTGTCTCTGCTCCCTTTGACCCAGATCAATAGCCATCTTTGGAGAAAAAAGAGATAAAAGAGAAGAGTGAGATCATTTCAACTCACAGGGGAAAATGTGTGTTTTGACAGTTGCCTTTTTTTTGCATATGGCAGTTGATTTTATTTTAAATATAAAACAAACCCAAAACTCATTTTCATTCTATTTCAGGGGATGTTCTTTAGCTGAAAATGTACAAACACATACAGTAAGCACATGCATGGCCGCAGACAAGGACATTTTCCTCCTCCTTTCTTTGCTTTGTCTCTTCCTTTTCCAAACAAGAGAACAAATCTATCGCCTCTGTGCTTTAATATATGTGCCTCTTTCAATAAAACCAGATCATCATTACTTTACCTCATGATGAATATTTAATGATACGCCCTCAAAAATATGAAAAATGAAACCTGCAATAGAGGCAGAGACAGAGTGGGGTAAAAGGGAGGATACAAAGCGCTTAAGCCTTCTCGTCATTATGGTGGCCCCTGGTACTCAGGGCCACCAAGGAATCCCTTAATTCCTCCAGCATTATGCGCTTCAGACTCTTTCATGTCCTCCGTATGGGAGATGGCTGATGTGGATGGGGGGTAGTGGGGTCGCTGGAAAAATTCTAATATGTCTCTTGCTATGAAAAAATATGCACATACATTTAGCATTTAGATTCTCCAAGGGCAGAACAGAGGAGATGGGCACATGTCATGTATTGTGTGTCTGTGTGTGTTTGTCCTTATGTATATGCACACGTTTGTGCGAGGAGGTCATCCTTAAATGGTCCAGTCTTTATGTGTCCCAACTTTGTGCCTCTTGCCTGTGGTTACCATAGTAATTTTAATGATTTGGCTCCTCAAACAGGAAGCAAGAAAGGTCATGTGTGCTCTCTAGCCCTGCTTAATATATACAGTGCTAAACTGAAAGGCAGGGTATTGGTTATACTGATGGAGTAGTTGACTCATTGTCAGAGGTTAACTGGTTCCCTGTCTGGCAGACTGAGTGACTGACTAGGTTTTTTAACTTTGTGCTGGCTGCCGGTTTGGTGGCTGTGTGGGAGCAAATTAAATGACTGGTAGACGTGCCGGCATGTTTGAGTGGCTAACCTGATGAGTGGCAGACTGACTGGATAGCTGACTGAGTAAAGGATTAGCTGACCGTCTGACTGACTTGTTCGTGGACTGACTGTCACTCTGGGCTGACTGACTGCTGAGATGCTTGTTTGCTTTTAGACCAACTGTCTGGCTAGACTGGTGGTTGATTGCCTCTCAAACTCTAAAACTGACTTGGTAGGTGGCTTGCGTGCTTGCTAATAACCAAACAAAACAGGAAAGGCAACAGCAAATGATCTGAGTAGTTACTAGTTATTACTTAAGTGCATTTAAAAAGGCAGGCTGAACACTGGTAATGATTTATAAACCGCAGCTGCATTATTTCTTTTTAATGATGGGTAAAATAATTAGGTTAACTTGAAAAAAACAAGGATATATCCTTTCCTAAATGAGTTCCTGTTTATTCAGCAATGCCCAGTGGGATTTTTTGCCTTGTATCTGCAGAATACAGTATATACAATATAGCTGAATTATGCACTGTAAATAAATATTAATTTTTCTTTCAGTACAAAATGTCTATTGAGCATCTTATATACTTTATTTTACTTTTACCTGTTATTTAAACAGCTGGTAAGCAATCATTCATCATAAAATAAGAGTTACAATATACATTAGTCATTTTTCATCCTGCCAAATGTTACATTATAATCCAAATACTTGATGAAATAACGCTTCATTTCCTACAGACCTTTTGGAGATTCTCCTTCTTGTTTTTAATCCACCTTTACGCTGACATAAAAAGAGCTTCTCTTTTCAAATTGTAATTAAATCCACACTCCATGGTGCACTACTGTGGCAGGATAATAGAATTCAGAGTGACTGCAATTAGTCGTAGGCAGAGAACTGGGACAGGCAATATTTCACTATAGTGGCCACAGGAGGGCACAGCAGGCTCATCTCTACTCTGCTGCTTTATTAAGATGGAAACGGCTCAAAAGGAGGAATGATCTGTATATCTTTCTCTTTTCTCCTTCTCTCCCTCTCATTCAGCATGTATCTCAAGCCTTTGTTGAAATCTCTCCTCAATTAGATGTGTTTATAATTAATTACACAATTTGGGATTGTTATTCAGAGATGCACACATGTCTGCACGCATATGTTCACACACACACACACACACACACACACACACACACACACACACACACACACATTCACGGCTGAAGACTTCATTATCTGTGTAGCCTGCCTCTCAGACTCTCCACAGGCTTACTGGGCTCGTCTCATCAGGAGTCTTTAACCACTCACCACTTATTCAATAATGCTGTTTTCTTTCTTAGTGATCACGGATCATTAGAGCATCCAGTTTAATTGACTGCCCTGTGCTGCCATCAGTGCATGTGCATTGATGCTGTCACATGAAGACACTTCATTAGAAAATTAATGTTTTCTTTATATATGTAGCCTTAAAACTGCATGCGTGCATAATCCAGAAAAGGTAGGGAACTGTATCATTCTGTTTATTTCGAAGCAAATAAAAAGACTGCAGCAGTGTTTCTGTACTCATTTGTAATCTCGATTGTAAGATATTATCATTTTATTGCTGCACATTTTTCCCTGGTTAAAACCCACCAAAACAAAACGAACAAAAAAGACCATTGTTGTTGAAGACGGCAATTTTAACCGCGTCCTTAAATATACTTAAATCTGCAAAAGCTTATAGAATAACTTTAGTTATGTTTACCCCACTTCCACAACTCGTTCCTTCTGTCACTGCATAATTATGATGGGATTCTCATCAAACTGTGACATTTTTTCATGACAGAATTTTAAGTAAGGGAATATGCAAAACATTATTAAAACACTCCCTATTAAGTTGTTTGTGTCTGTTTATTTATTCAATTAAATATTAACAGCCTGCAACTAAAACTGATTAGCAGTTAATTGTCTCTCACAAGTGGTCTCAGAGATCTGCAGAATATAACACAGCCAAAAATACAAATAAAAATATAATTATATTAATAAAAAAAAGAGAGAAAAATAAGTGGTTGTTGAAACAAGGTTATAATTTTCTGCACGGATCACTTCCTTATGTACATAGTTCAACGTTATTTCTACAAGAGATGGTCTTTATTGTTCATTTAATCAAGGGAATTTAGATATGAATAGTTTTAGTTTATATCACCCTTATATGACCTGTCCATAGCACTTTTCACATATTATTATATTAACTTATTGTGCGCATTTGAACCTAGAGCAGTAAATATTAATTTTGTGATCTTTGCTACTGGCTGTTGCATTAAACACTACTAATATTCACTGTACAAAAAATGGATAGAGAATATTGTCATTACAGTGCTTGCAAACTTCTACATGCGTGATGCTATACCTTTGATTTAACAGTCTGACAAGTCACCTTTCCCCTATATTCAGTATATATTGGGCATTTTACAAGGTAGCTGAGATAATGATGGCCACGGGTTTAGCGGTGACAGCTATCTGTCTCAGAATGTGGGATGGACCTATTGTGCAGGTACAGCTGCACATCAAAAAACCATGCATACATTCATCATTATCAGACTGTCCTCATGAACTGTCATGCTAGGGGTTTTAAGGCCTAATCTAGGTAAGCAGGTTTTATTTATGGATATGAATAATGGAGCATCTATTAGAATATCCCTCATTCATGTATTGATGGAGATACACATTAATATTTTAAAATATTAGTGAGACCTGGCTTTACAAGTCTCCTGTCTATACCATTTAAAGTCCATTTTTACTGACGGGGTCAGCCTCGCTTCACTTTAAAATGGGAATTTGAATGGTCATGATGACGAGGGCATTAGTGAAATCTGCCTTTAGATGACATCTGCTTTATGCCCAAAAGGCCCTCCTAATATTACTTTAGAGATTTAAATAGTAGCCCAGACACTTACTTTGCTTCTATTTAGAGAAATTCAACACATCAAAAGGGAAATATCTACTTAGACTAATGGTTTTAGTGGGTGTAGTATTTGTTTTCCAATCCAATTGTTAGCTGTGCAAATGTGGAGAGCAAATATTGTAATTTTGGGTTTGCATTACGGCAAACCTTTATAAAATTTTATAAATTTTATAAAATATAACAACTATACAAGAATGACAGTACGTGTCATCGGGTCTACAAGCAGCAATCTTTTAGGCTATTATAGTTAGACTATTAAATTAAATGGGAAGAAAAGGATCACTTGTTACCCCCTAATCCAGTTCTTTCTTTCTTTTCTTCATTAATGTGGGTGATTGCTGACAACAGGTGGTTCTTGTAAAGTAAATCTAAGTAGACCTCATTAAAAAATATTAATGAAATATTTTATGTGGATCAATCCTCTTTGTTTTGAATTCGCCAAAAAAAATTAAGCATCTGCATTAAGCAGTGACCCCAAAATGTACTGTGATTGAATCCGTGGAGGTTATTGAACAGCCAAATAGACGATGTCGAAAGTCATGTCATTTTCTTGAGCTGGGGACACGCTGACAATTTAAAAAAACGTCAAATAAATTCCACTTTTAAAATTCTGAAAACAGGTCTTTTAAATATGGCATGACATGCAGAGTGCATTCCTGTGCTGTCGCTGATGTACATACCTAAAATATATGTTTGTTTGCCTCCCCCACGCCCCCTTTTTTTGTTGGGCCTGCATGCCCATGATTACAAGTAGGGAATGTGTGGTTGCAAGCCTATATTTGTGTGTGTGCTTGTGTTTTTATGCCTTTGTGCATGTGTATATGCCTCTTTTATGTGTGTGAGAGATGGCAGCTGCTGTCACCTAGTGGGGCTGACAGTAGTTAAAGACAGTAAAGCTGTATGTGTAACAGGCCTGCTGTCACTTCCTTCCCTGTGTTGTTTTACTTCTTTCTAATGGGCTTTATTTCATTGTCAGCTGGCAGTCTACCTCCACCTCCTTTTCCTCTTTCTTTTCCTTCCTCTTTCCCCTCCTCCCTCATTTTCTCTCTCTTGACACATTACAGGCTGCCTTTGGAGAACAGCAGAGGGCCAGAGACCCCCTGCCAGCCATAATAATGTGGTAGAACAAGCCGACAGGTAGATAGCGTGTGGGTGTGCGCATTGATGTGTGTGCACATACACATTTGTTTAAGTTTGCGAGTTCACAGGCATGCACGTGTGCGTCGATGTGTGTGTCCATTCTTGCCGTCGCGCACATGCCATGCATACGTCTTCCTTGGTGTGGCTTTTTCCTGTGTCCTGGAAAACCTATCAAAGTCCTCCCATTAAAAAGCCTTCTGTGGCACATTATTAGCCTCTTTTACAAGGGCAATCTCTCTAAGCCTAAGCTAAAGGGGAAGGAGAGAGGAGGAGGGCTGGGCATCGGAGTGGTGGGGGAGATTCCTGTCAGCTCAGAGAACATTAGCTGTCCCAGAGTGCTTGTAGCCGCAGCAGGTGTGCTGACCCACCATCAACCCCCTGCATCCCTCACACTCTTTCTCTCTCTCGCACCCACACACACCCACACGCACAGACTCACATTTCAGCTTGGGTAGCACAAAGAAACACAAAATGTCTCACTGTATACCGTATAACGGACCTATATGGAAATGGTTGTACACACACAAACACATACACACAAACTAATACCGCCTTTGAGAAAAAATAACTCTTGAAATCAACTGAAAGGAACTGAAGTTGTTGTTTTCATCAGGGAGCCTAATATCATTAAAACCAAGGAGCAGCTTACTCATGAATGTCTGGACGGAGCTCATGTTTGTGAACAAACAAATAATAATCTTAATGATAACCTTAACTGGTTTTAAGTCACTTTTAGAAAAGAAAAATGGGAAGAAAAAATAATTAAGAAAAGAATTCTCTATAAGTTTTCTCTGCTTCTGCCTGGCAATATGTACGTACACATATGATTATTTTTACTTACATGTAATCTTTTGAATCTAATTGCCCAATGGCAAGTTCCTTCAAGCGAGGTGTCTTCATCATTAAGCCCTTTCTGAAATCTTTATGCGTAATCTTTGAAATTGTCTGAGATCTAGATTGTAAAATCCTTTTTTACAACATGGGCTTTGTAATAACTTTAAGACCCCCCCTCACAAAATAAAGAAGAAGAAAAAAAGAGTACACAAAGACATAAATAGAGATTTCCCATATCAATGAAACATTTGTTGGCTCCTGTATTCATATTCGCTGCACTTAGCACAGCTCATATTTACCACATTTCTTTACCAGTTTCCTCATTTGACCACTTCATTTGCTTTGTAAAACATCTATAGTCGAAATATCCAGAATAGAAGAGAGTCTGGCATTTTTATTCAAAATTCCATTTGTGTAGCTTTTTAAGTCATTTTATTCATGGCACTTTATTTGCTTTTGCTGTCTGCAACCACTAGCCAATTCTGAAGGAAAGCGATGGGTGGGGTTGGTTGGATGTAGACAGATGAGGAGGTGGGGGGTGAGAGATGGATGTAAATGTGGAATAATGTAGCAGGAGTGAATTTGCATGGTCAAGTGTCAAAAAAATGAAGTCTTCCCCTGAGCCTTGTCAGGAAAAATAACATAAGTGGCGCGCTCCACCACTGGCACGCCATTAGTGGTTAGTTCTGCCTGTCATCAGTCACTGAAGAAGAAGAAATGGTCGTCATTATCTCCAAAAGATGGACTGGGAAAAGATGGATACACCCCCCTCTCTTTCACAGAGCGTGTGTGTGTGTGCGTACACGGTGTATGAATGTGCACTCTCACACACGAGCCCATATAAAACACATAAAACCAGCAAAAGCAGGTTCACCTGAATGCTTGAGAGTCGGTTTCGAAGTAGGGTTTTCAACACATTAACCTCAGATAAAACAAAAATATGGATACAGTACACTGACACACCCACAGAGAAGTATACACACGTAAGGTGTAGTTTTACACACAGACATTGAAAATATAGATTAAAGTAGAAAATAATCAGATAATGAGCGAAATCAAATAATTGTGTATTACATCACTTTAAAAAAATTATAGATGATCATAACAAAAGACAACACACACAATAAAAATAACTGTAAAACTTAACAAAAAGAATAAAATAACAAACAAACGATACACATAATTATTTGCACAAGTAAACAAAAGTACACATAATAGACACAAAGCTTTCTATAATAAGGAACTTTCTCCAATCCTCAAGCACACTGCGGATTAAAAGTGTTTTTGTCCTAAAAGAGTCCTGCCAGAGGACCTGAGTGAGCACGCTACGACTTTCACAAGCCGAAAAGAAAGACGAAGTAGAAAAGTGTTCTTGTAGGTGTCACTTGCATATATTGTACTTGGTGGGTTACTTTGCCAGGAGTGATGAAGCTGAGGAAACACCATGTTTACTGTGCCCAGGATGCAGTGAAATGTGCCCTACGCGTACAAAAGACCAGTTCATTTTTAGGCATCACATGCTCCCTTATTGCCATGTACAGCCACATTCACAATCTACAAACAAAGACAGACATGTAGAAAAATGTACAGTCCAAGATACATGAAGCCAGCTGCAACTCAAAGAGCCAGAGCCTGATTATTTGTCACTCGTAGTAATGCTGTTTGCAACTCAAGATATTAATGTTAATTTTGAAATAATGGGCTTGCTTCCAGCTTTAAAATGTGTATTAATTTGCTACAACACCACATCCTTACAGGTGACAAACAACAGACTCAGAATATAATTAAATATACTGCTAACAGAGACAGAGGAAAGGATGGTAGATAAGGATTAAGTACAAATGTGAATTAGAAGACTCATACATACCTTTGATATGCAAACACACATGCACACTCATTATCGTTCCATTCACTGCAGGAAAGAGGCTCTGGCAAGCAATTATATAATAAGCTTAAGGACCATAAAATCTCGAGCAGCAAGGACAATTAGCCATTACATCCCTCGGTACTGATAGCCACACACTGGCTTTTGATGATAAAAAAAAATCTCTTACTGTTACATTGTCTAGACACCATGTTGAATTGTTTTAACAAGCATAGACAATTCAGTTATTCTTATTTGATTATTTATTTGTTTTTTTCTTTTCTTTTTTTTTTGAAACAGGAGGCGCTATCTCTGCATTTGCATATTGTTACAATCGCTGGCATCGTTTCTGATAAATCTAAGACAAGTTTACTTTGTTATGCAGCAGTTTGGTGCCATCGCTTTAATTTGTCCTTGAAAATATTGCTCTTGACATTCAAGAATGCAATTTCCATGTGGCAATGAGACAGGGTGGGTAACAATAGAAGAAAACTGAATACAGGTATGTATTGAGGAGAAGTCCATGCATTTTAAGACAGGGAATATATTGAGGAGCCTGGCACCAGACAATGAGAGAGAGATAGAAAGTGAGAGAGAGGCAGAGAGAGAACAACCGAGCAAGAGATCAGCATGGCAGCTAATGTAATGAATAATATCTCAAGTGTAAATCCAGCCAATTGAACCCTGGGCTGCCTTCTCCCTCTAGCTAGGCTAAATGAGTTTCCATGGGAATGTGGATGAAAGGAGCGCAGACGTCTAGGTCAGGCATATTGGAGAGGAAGAGGCAGAAAAGGGCTAGGAGTATGAAATAGAGTCCTCGGGGTCTGGTTTGGAGAGATTTGCACTTGTGCTAAGCCACTTCAGATGTGAGTGGAGGGTCTAACAGCCTTAGACTTGAGCATCAAGGTATGTGTGTAGGTCTGTTGTTGAGCTGTGTAAGCACTGAGGGCAGAATGTGCCCCAGAAGGGGGGAGAAATTTTCATACAAGTTATGCCTTCTCTGTGTTCAATTCAACATACTGTCAGTGAATGGCAGCCGCAGTGCTGAGCACAGAATACGGTTGCTGTCAAATCGAGAAAGCGATACAAACCTCTTTGCATATACAATGCAGACAGAAAAGCACCATCACAGATGTTATACCACACCATAAAAAAGGTTTGAGATCTTCCCCTCACATCTAAATGTTGTCCCCCATACTTGATTTAATTGAAAACACACGCCATTCCCCCTACTAGGAACCTGTCTGGCGTACTTAAGAAGCTGCAGTGACCAAGTTCAAAGTGACACATCTAGGACATGTGAGCTGCACATTACCTTGACACAGTTGGGCTGTAGAAATTAGCTGCTGTCTGAATTATTAAAATAACAAGGGACATTTCATGTGATTGGGCAGGGAGACATACCCCTATCCCCCCCTCCCCGTAATTGTCCACTTTAACGAGTTTCTTTGAGATTTCAGCATCAGTCAATGTAAAGTACTGGTTTGCAGATTTCTCCACTCCCATTAGGGAAAAGGAACGATCCAAGGCTGTCCACTGAGCCCACCTCATTTATTATAATGACCTGCCATGCCCAGACATGAACATGTTAAAGTTATAAGAGAGAGGGACATGACAGGTGCACACAACCTTGTCAGATCTGTGTTTGTCTAGTTAGAGCATAAAGATCCTCTACTCTAAAAAGACAGACAGGTGGATGGATTGCTGGTATGTGTTTCACTGTACAGAGAAGGAAAAGGCTGACTAATTGTGTTTTCTAGTAATGCAAAATGTGGGCATGCATGGATACATGTAGGTAAGATCTTTCTTTAAGGATCTGGAACATTTATTTACAATGCAAGTACATATACGATGTTGACAGTATTTATCAATAAGCAAATAAATGTGAATGAGGTTCATCATTTAGATTAATCTATATCTGACGAATAGAAAACAGAGGTCATCTGAATCTGTTTTATTATTTTACCATTTTTGTGAAAAAGGCATCGCCACCACTGTTGACTTACTTTTCAATTTTTAAACATTTTTAAGCACACATTTAACAAAATCAAGCATCATCCACAAATCATAACAAAGTCCATTGCAAACCAGTATGATAACCCAGTTATCAGATGTGTAGGGCAAACTGTTATCATGTAAAGATAGCAGTGCTATAAAGATGAGAATACTTGAGCTGTTAACAAGCCTCATACAAGGACAGAATGCCCAGGCGTTTAATGAGTCAAAACAAACAGTTCTCTAATCCCTTTAAGATCCAAGTAAAGAAACTGTAGGTCTTCTAAGTCTGCACAATGAAGCGATGCCTTTACATTCATCTTTGGTCTTGCGCTACTGTTCTCTGTTAGGTCCTTAATGCCATGCAAAAGACACACACGAGTACAGGAACACTCTGAGTTTCCTTTTTACACTCCCAGAACTAACATCCAAACTGGACTCTATAATCCTTTGCCATTCTTTTAATCATCTGACACCCAGAGAGGGCAGTATCTATTTTCATCTTGTCCTGATAGGATCTCTTTAGGATTTAAAGAGAGGCCTAACTTGCAGCGCCCAGCAGCTCAGCTGTGATCTGGGGCTTTGGGGAGTTCTCATTAGGCGTTAGCGGCCCCCAGATCGAAGAAACCCAGTTCTGGCTAGTGGATTTTTTAATCCTCCTATGGCCTGTGTTGGGAGATGGAGTTATTTAGAGCCCTTTGATTAGCCTCACAACTGCACTTTGATTAAGAGGACTTTTAAAGATCAAGCTGCTGTGGTGTGATTTGGAATTGGTGGATGTGTGTAGAGGTGGCAGTTTATTTATGCTGTCTGCGAGTAGGAAAATGTACATGAGTTATTACGTGTATTACAATCATAAACCAAAAACTTTTTGGCATATGTATTGTACAAGTGAAGGCTTGAGTGTCTTTATTTCTGTATTAGATTAGATTAGATTAGATTAGATAGAACTTTATTAATCCCTCGGGTGGGTTCCTCTGGGAAATTCGATTTCCAAAAAAGCACAGCACCGAC
>NW_024582567.1:459016-513411 GCF_018398535.1 Haplochromis burtoni
AACAGATTTTTGTGGGGAACTGAAGGGAATACAGTCTGTCTTAAAAACACCTCTGAATCATAAATCATATTCACTGCCTTGGCAGGGCGGAAAGTCAAAAGACACTTTGGTTTGTAGTGCAGAGATGTCACTATTGCAGAGATATGAGGCTAAGTAGTGAGCAGCCCCTGCCACCATAGCTTTGATTCCAGGGCTAAGTATGTACAGACATCTAAGGTGTTGACACTTCGCCCTCTAAGCCCTATTTCTTTTCCGTGGGATCAGTGAGGCTCACTGATAGCAGATTATCTCTGCGGCATTTTGCGGCCCACTTGGCACCCTCATTTGTTATCTACTCACAGATACACTGAGGTATAGTCTGTGTAGGTAGAGAAAAATGTCAGAATAAAACATCTTGGACATATTCACTTCTTCTCTTTATTATTATATGTGATGCCTGGGTGTCTGTGAAGTAATAAAGGCCAACAAAACCACCATCTGTACTTAGATGGAACAGCCACAGAAATATTAGCAGTAGCCTGTCAGGTGCTAGTACCGGCTTCATATTTTAATGCAGGCCAGCAAGGTAAATGTGCAGCGATGAAAACAATGCTATTACAAATACAGTGATATTTTATTCACTTAAGTTGATATTGATATAAGTAACTTATGACATACTGTAACTACCTGTTATGTGTAGTTGATGCAGATTAGGTTATATAAGTAATGATCTGAGTATCTCAGTATCTTGTCATGGTCCTGGGTCGAGCGACCCAGTGTTTGAGTTTATGTATCTTTTGTATTTATTTGTGCCTTAGCTTAGTTCACCTAGTTAATTTCTAGATTACTGTGTAGTCCTGTTTCTTAGTTGTTTATGTCATCTCCCCCTGTACTAAGTCTCCCTGGGTCATGCGTCATGTCTGTGTGGTTATGTTTGGTTCATGTCTAGTCTCCATGTTTCCTGTTTTACTTTGAAAGTCTATATTCAATGTCAGTGTATTTAGTTTCACCTGTCCTGTCGTTAGGTTCATGTGTGTCAGCTGTGCTCCCATGTGTGGCCACTTCCCCTGATCATCCCTCATGTGTATTTAGTCTCTGTGTTTCATGTAGTCTGTGTCGCATCGTCTGTGTTCCCACCCTCTGTGTTTCCATGCCCAGTCTTTTGTATTCCCAGCCATAGCCTTACCATAGTTTGTTCCCAGTTTAGGTTTCTGTTTAGTTACTGCTCTTGTGCTGCCCTCATTCTTGTTTGTTTCTTTCATGATCATCAGCCACAATAAAAGGCTCGCTTTTGTTTAAGTTCACTCCCGTATCCTCGCTTGTGTCTGCACCTGAGTCCTCCACACACTCTCCACATGGTCTGCCATAGCGGAGCTATGAGCAAAAAGGAGGTACCATTTCATGTCAAATGAAAATTGCCATTAGCTAAACAGACAATGAGGCAACAAACTGTTAAAAGAAGATTCATTAATGCTGAGACCCTCTTTGATCCAGGTCCTTTTGTGTGCTCAAATTGCAAGGATTTTGATAAACTTCTTCTATTTAGTATTTAGAGTTCTCTGATCAATTTGATAAGTCTAAATTATTTACGTGGAACATGTGATCACCACTGTTATTTCTCCAAATCAGAATTGCAAGCTCTGAAGCTATAAACCTGCTAAGAAATAAGACTTTTTATATGCTACATTTGATGAGTCACCTCTCCCTCCTGGTTTAAAAGTGTTAAAAGATTTGCAAAATCAACTTTTTTGAAAACATTCAGGTAAAACTGTGCTGAACTTGGTGCAATCTTGCTATTGTGAAAATGAAAGTGTTCCACAAAGTTGGTTATAAAAATAATCAAGCTGATCAAAAACATGATTTTGACTTACATATTTGTTACACTTATTTACTTAAACTTACTGTTTTTGTACTGTTGATTGTAGTTTCTCTCTCTCTTTCTCTTTTAAGTTTTAAGAGCCTGAGTGTTTTTTTTTGTTTGTTTTTTTAGTTTGAGGGCTTGTAACTTGGAAAATATGAATGAATTTCTGAAGAACTGACATAATATTTTCAGTGTTGTTTTTTTTTTCAAGAGGAGCATTTTGATTTTATTTGCCATTTCCCCCCCGATACAGTCATTTTAGCTCTGTTTCTGTTACTGCTTTGATGTAGCCACCAAAATTTAAATCATCATCAGTGAGTATGCCAAGGTTCTAGACATAAGGAGGAAGCACTAAAGGAAAACACTGTTTGTTTTCCTTCAGTGACAGAAGTAATTATTTGTTATCTATTTTTTGATTAAGGATGTTTTGTGGCACTCTGTTGCTTACATTCTGAAAGCATAGAAATGATATGAAATCATAGTAATTTAGGCAGGCAAATTAGGCATCAGCTGTATAACCAAAAAGCTTCCTACACTTGGAGAATACAATTAAACACGCATGGGTTAAAGGTTACAGTACCAAGAATCGATCCTTGTGGGACTCCTAGTTAATGTTAGTAATGATAAAATGTACCCACTCCATAGACACTGTAATGTTACAGTGTCTAATGATTACTACATTTGCTATTCAAAAGACTGCATATCCAATCTACTATGCCTACTGTTACCTGTCAAGGATGGGATCCACTATGTGAGACATTTCGAAAGGACTTAGTACCATGACTCTGATGAAATGCACCTGTCCTCAGGAGTTAGCTTCTACTACAACAACCATATATCAAGTGCACTCAAACACATGATACCACTTTACTATGTCTGAACATTTTGTAACCTTTGATTTTGTCAGTCTCTGGAGTTTGTACTCTATATTTTTCACAACTTCCTCTGTGAAGGATGAACACCATGTTTGTACACTGGTAAAGTTAGTCTAAGATGAGAAACATGTCAGACCCAATTAAAAGGCACCGAACATGTCGCCTGACACAAAGTGACAGAATTGAGATTCAGTAAACAAAAATAAGAGCATCCAAACATCCCAAAGTAGTTCAGGCTAAATGTGAGTGTGTGTGTGGGCATGCGTGTGTGCGTGTGTGTGTGTTTGCTCTCTTCGATGTGTCCTCTTGCTCCTGTTACTTTCATATTGGTTGACTCTCTGGAGGTCTGACGAGCCTTTGATACTAGAAGGGCACAAAATAATATCTTCCCTTTGAAAAACAATTTCAGGGAGAGGGGATCAGTATAAATAGGCCTTTTCATGTGCACCAGGGGCCGATGTGAAACTGATGGGGAGTTTGTGATAGGCTTTTTTAAATGGCAATGCAAAATTGATGAGTGGTGGGGCCTGGGCTGTTGTCGCATGGATGGAGATGTGACTGCATAAGGACATCAAGGCCTGAAAAACACACAGACATGCTCATGCTCATGCGCACACACACACACACACACACACACACACACACACATTTTCATATCTTAGTGAAGACCTCTAATTGACATTATGCTCTCCCTAGCCGTTTACCCTAACCCTAACCATCAAAAATGAATTGTAATCCTGACACTAAAACCACATTTTGAGCCTCAAAAATGCCTTCAAACTCGTGGGGACGGGAATTTTGTCCCCATAAGTGACTGTCTGTCCTCACAAAGATGTACACACACACACACACACACACACACACACACACACACACACACACACACACACACTATATCTATACAGATGGGTGAAAATGTGGCCAGGACACAAGAACACAAAAAATGTGCAAGTATACACACAGCCACACATAGATGAGGGCAAACACGCACTCTCTATTGGCTTTACACTTACACTCCAGTCAGGGCTTAAGGCTTAATCGAGATATAGAGTGCTCTAGAGGAGAAGAGAAGATGGCCTGACCAGCCGTCTCCCTTTCTCTCTCCACTTCATCCCTCCATCTTTCCTTCTACAAGAGCCTATCCCTTCTATCTCTTATCTCCACACAACTGCAGACTGTGCCGCTCTCCACCTTGTCCCCTCCCCATCCACCATCACCACCACCACCTCTTCCAATCTTGATGGATATTGGGGAATGTAAGAAGAGTTTCCAGATAAAGCTGTCTAATGAACATACAGGAACTTTAGTAAGTTAAGCATCAAAACATCGAAGGCTGTTTGAACTTTGACTCCCCCTGCATTAGCGCAGAGTCCTTATCAGGCTTCTCGAGTGGAGAGATTAGCCACTTCCTAATGAAGTGGTGAAATCGTAAAGGTCTTACTCCAAGGCAGAGTGGATTGCTTCCAACATTTTTCACTCTGTTATCTCCCATACCCAGATTGCCATTGCAAAAAAGGGTAAGGTAAAGTTCCTCCCGCTTCCTCCCCCTTCTTGAGATTCAGGTCACACGTAGAAAATATGACATCAGATCATGCACAAACCAACCAAAAGTAAACAATTTCGTCACATGTGGAAACAGGGAAAATAACTATATATATATGTGTGCGTGTGTGTGTGCATGTCTGTATTGTTCTATACTGTATGTTTAGCGGTTAAATTTCTATTTAAATATTGGATTGCTATTGGTGTATTAGTCAAAGCAGACTTCTTTTACTTTTTGACCCTAAGCAGTTGTTAGGAGCAGAGATACACTATCTAAATGATCCCTTGTGTTTTAGTCAATCAGGGGCTGCAGACGACTCATAAATCTTACATGCCTCCTTTTCTGTACCCTGTGAGGTCAGACACACATTGCATATTCAAAACCTGTATTAAGACACCCACATTTTTTCTCAATATTGCATGTTCATTTTGCAGTTCTAATCAAAACACGCATACTTTTCATTAACCATCATATTATCATACAAATAGATGAGATTGTGATATATGCAAATGAACAGAATATGGAGTGATGATCTGTCTGCATAATGAATGTGGTCTTTGTTTTACGGCCATCAAGTTTACCATTGCTTACATCTGTACTACTGCTTGATGGACAAGCGGATGTGATGATGATATTTTTGACTGACTTGAATGCCTTATTAATATTAGTGGTGGTGGGGTGGGGTTGCATGCTGTTTTAACCTTAATCAAGAAAAGCAGTCGGATACTTTTTTACATGAGCTTAGAATTAATGCAATAAAAAAACAACTATATTCTGCACATTGCTAAACCTTGAATGGGTTATCTTGTTTACCCTTTAAAATACTGTTTACATCATATGCTGTGTTTAATCATCCTGACAGACAGGGAACTTTCAACTTTTCTCAGTTGAAGAACAGAATAATTACTGTCTATATCGATCAAATCTAGTTATATTCCAGCAAATGATAGCAAAAAGCAAGCATGTAGAGTAAGAAACCTTTCTAATGTACTCTTGCACTTATTCTTACATTTTGGGTATAATGCATATTCCGGTTGATGCATTATTCACAAATTAAGAGCCAGAAATTTCACTTTCACCTTAAAATCAAGCTTCCCAAATAGACAGGGGAGTGAGAGGACAAGAAGTGTTGTCAGTTCTGGCCGGTGTACAGTACAACATGCGTCTCAATCCCTGTAATAGCACTCCTTATTCTGACACATGTTAATAATTGATCGTTAAGTGATAAGGCTCACTCAAGCATGAGAAATAGCCGAGGCCTAGAAATAAATATGAAAACCCATCACAGTATAATTTATAAGGTTATGTTCGATCAGTGTAGGCGTCTCTCAGGGTGCTGTTTTATTCATTACATAGCCTAATATGCTGTGTACTTCCTCCTTTTGAGTGTGTCATTAATGGTCTCTTTTTTAATGGTTCGTTTCAGAGACGATGGTTGACCACGCGATTGGTACTGTAAATATGAAGATTGTTCAAGTCAAATTATTAACATTTTTGTACACTTAACTTCAGATAAAAAAAAACGTATTTGTTTTAACTGATGCAAGCCTGCCTCATTGTATATAGTCTTAATTATCTGTGCGATATGTCTTCACTTATGCTACTTAAATGCACTGCAAAGACTCGCTGCCTTTTAACCAAACATCCTGTTTGCATAGGTCATGGAATGGCAAGACTTTATTTCCCCCAAAGACACAGCACTTATCACTACTTATCATGCCAATCCTCAAGAGGGCTTCTAAGTTTGATTTGTATCCAATATCAAGAGGTGAACTCCTAATGAGATTTTTATGCACTTTTCCTTCTAACTTCATTAGGTTTTTATGAGTGAGGGCGGGTGGGGAGGCTCCTCGTGAAATCCCCACATGCATCAAAGTGCAAAGGACGGAGGGCTAGGATGGCGTTACGGAGGGATAGATGTGCAAGAGAGAAAACTGGAATTTTTCGTGGCAGGAGAGAAGCTCTCTCTAGAGACTCGAAGATAGCCCTATGAGAGGCTCCCATCAGGCAGAAGCTGAGGAGCCTTAAGTGTTTTATACGAATTCAATACGGCGGTTAAAAATACCAGAGGGAATATCACATTCATATCTCTGTCGCTCGCCTCACTTAATACTGGGATGGTTGGCTGGTAGGATGGAAAGGAGAGGGGAAGAACAGGGAGGAGAAGGGGTTCATCTAGCCCTCTCTCAGCCTCTGCTGAGGACATGACAGTTAATTCTTGATCTAGCAGTCAGCAGCTATCGGCTAACTCCTTTCTACACAGGCTCTTTGCGTAATGAAAACATGGCATCAAAAGCAATTACATTAAGAGCAGTTTAAGCCAGTAACAGAGATGATATAGCTATTTTGCACAGCAGTTAGCTTAATTGTAACATCCATCATCACAAGTGGATTTGTTTTACTTTAGCAGCTACTTTCCCGTTCACCTTAAATGTGTCAAAAGTTACATTGCTTGGGAGAGACAGTGCATCGCAAAGAGCAAAGAAAAACTCTGTGGAGTAATGTGCCCCTCTGTTTTTGATGAGTTATCTATATAATAGGGACGATATCGTAAAGTCATAATTCTTTCTAGTCACTGTATAAAGCATGAACGATGAAAGACGAATACACGTATACTGACTGTTAGTGATGCTTTTTTTAATAAAGAGAATGAAGTGCACAGTTAAGTGAGGCTAGAAGCTGGGAGGCCCAAGGAGCACATGGTTTTTCTTCCTTGTGACACAACGTAAACTAAAAGATCTTGAGTCAATATCTCCAAATAGTTACCGTCAGTGCCTAAAACTCATTTGGGGGTTATCTGGCTTTCAGATAATATTGCATTACAATGAAAAAAGAGAGGAAACTGTCAAATAATAAAGTAGGACCACTGGCTTTGCATTACCCTAATGATTGTTTTTAAACTTGTCTTTACCATGAAAACGTAACCTTTTGACAATAAAGCATTGCTACGTATTCAAATCATTAACGTAATTTGTTAGTCATTAATAACAAATACATACAAGATAACTTGCCTAATTTATCCCTGGAGACTTATGTCAGTAAAGCCACACAAGTCTGTTATATGTTTGTCAAGTAAAAGTTTCTTATTTTCAACTTTAGAAATCAGCTTTTCCTTTTATTTCCATAAAATACGTATCATTTCAATATTGACTGTATGAAAAGTCATAAAACACTTCATATGCTCTGGTGTAAATAACAGTGCTGTGTGAATAGGAGAGACCGGCATTTCTCCTGCTGTACTAAGTGTCCATTTGTTCTACGTGCAGATTTGTGTTTATGTGTGCGTATTTATTCGTGAATTCACAATGGTCAGAGATTGCCTGGGATGCCTCGCTTTTCTTTTGTTTAACTTCCTTTGTGGTGATTACACAAACAGAAAAGTAATCGGTCTGCAAGCATTATGCCATTGTTTGGCTTTATCAATTAAATTAACCACCATTTCAAATCCTCCCATTGTGCACACAGAGTGACTCTTATCAGCTACTGTATCATGGCAGTGAGGAGAAAATGAGCATCCCCTTCTCTTCTTCAGCAATCTAATCATGAACAATGCAAAAGACACTCTGCATTTCTTTTGCTTTCTTCCACTCACTGTCTTCTTTTCTTCAAGCCTGTGCACACAACCATGCCTTTTTCGTGCCCCTGACTCTTCCCCTCCTTCTTCTCCTCTTTAGCTGCTCTTGGCTGCTCTTCAGTCTCACTTAAACCCATTAGCTCGATTACTGAAATTATTTTCCTCCCCGGTCTTTGTGCGCAGGGAGTGAATTTCACAGTTATCAGAAGCTGTGGAGAATAGGGAAGAATAGCTGTGAGTCACTGCAGTGTGTTTGCATGTGTGTGTGCATGGATGTGTGCGTACAAGTGTGTTTCATCTGTGTGCATTAGACTCCTTGGCTGCTCATGGTTGCTTCTTAATTAATGCTCCTTTGTCCTGCAGCAGTTATAAGAAGAGAGCGAGAGCGAGAGAGAAGTGGGATGAAGGAGTCGTGTGCATTGACCTCATTGTGCCATTTGAGGGCAGTGCAGTCTCAAGGTTTTGGGTAAACACACGTGCCTGGCGCATGTTTTGGGCAGGTTTAACAAAGAGAACGATGTAAAAGTTTTGCCTTACCTTCTTCTGTAGAATCTATAGTATTAAAAGGAGGTTTGTTAAAGAAAGAAGGGACGGTAACAGCCTCTAAATTGGAATTTAGAGGCTGATGTACTTTTTCTGTACCACAGTGTCTGAACAGCAGGTTTGTGTTATTGTTTGTATGAACTAATCAATTAGTTACTCTGTTTGTTTTTCTGCAGGGGATAAAAGCAAACCCTTATTTAAATGCTTTCAGTAGTGTAAATCACCAGCCATATATGCACACAATGTATGGTTGATAGGCACACTTGATGTGGAATTGTTTACAGTTAATTTACAATTTACAGTACTTATTTTATTTTCATGTCATATTAAAGGAGTAGTATCAAATTAATTAAATGATATAACAAAATATAATCAGGGAAAGTAGAGTGTAGAAAAATGTAGAAGAATGTATGGATTTCTATCAAAAAACATTTAGCTAACACTAATTTCCATTTCTTTTAGTAATGTCTTACATACTTATTACATACTTAGATAAAGTGCATTAACTTCAAATCTTGAGAATATTTCTTTAATATTTTTGTAATTATTATAAATTAAATATCAAATTTTATATTCATTAGAAATATATCATTTTTTATATGGTATTAAAACATTAAAAATATATTTTGTATATGTGCAACTCCAACTGCAGGCTGTCCTAAAAACAAATATTATTCTTGGCTTGATTGCCTGTTATATTTAACATTGTGTGTACGGTTTCCTCAAAGGGATTTCCAAGGATGTAATTATTGGGATATTGTGCGCACATGTGGAGAGTGGGTACATTTTATCATTACAAGATGTTCTTTATTTTAAATTACCCTCAATTAACGAAAACCTTCTGACTCTGTGAGGCCGCACATTCAAACTCTATCTTTCTCTTTATATCCGTGCCTCCTTGGCCTAGGCACTCGCTTGCTTGCTCTGCGTGAAACAAAGGCAAATAGGCTTGACGGGTAAAAGAGGAGCGTGCACCAACATCAAACATAATGACAGGACGGCCTTCAAAAATAACTAGGTATATAGCATTTTGAAGAACTTTTATAACTGCACTCATATACAGTATGTGTGTGTCAGCTCCTGCTCTCACAAAGGACCATTTTTTGCTGTGGCAACCTGCACATGCGGAAGCGTCTTGATAATAGTTATTTTCATTTCATGGAACCGCGCTTATGCTCTTTTGTGAATAAAGAGATGACAGTGTTGCCACTCTAAGTGGTGTTTTGGTACCCACTAAAAGAATCAGTGGTTCTGCGGAAAAAGCCATTGCACCGAGTTTAAAGTTTTTTACATGGTAACTGCCCCGCTGCTGCACCACAGTGCACACGTGTTTGAAAAACTGGAAGATGGTTTATGTGCTGTCTTATATTAAATACAGTTTTTACTGCAGTTACATTCTCGCCATTAAAATTAAATGTACATAACAATAGCACATAATGCGTACCCTGCAAATGATTTATCGGGTAGCGTCTTGAAGCGCATGTGGAGTATTTGGGGGTTTACTGGAAGAAATCCTGAAACACATGAAAATAACCACACATTACAATCCAAAGAATGAGGAAGAATGACTGTAATACACAGAAACACACGCACACACAATATACTGCTTGTTTGATTGTATAGCACTATATGATTGATAATGTGATCTAGTGATCCCTCCTGAGTAGCAGCGCAGTGCAGGGCTCAACAGCAGCAAAGGCTCCATGCTTACTCGACCATAACCCTGCTCTCACTGGGACCTTATATGTGTGTGTGAAGAAGTGTGTGTGTGCATTTCCATGAGAGGCAGTTGCTCATAATATTGCATTTTGTGGAAATCTGACTACACATTATAGTGGTACAATATCTCTAAAAACTGTAATTTTTCTAAGGCCCTTTAATTTCAAACCTACATAATTTAATGAACGGCTTTTAAGCCATTTCCCTGTCACTGCTATTATCCACCTTAAACCTCTGCCCTACACCGAGTGTGTATATGTGTGTATGTGCATGTGTAAGTGTGTAAGAGACAGAAAAAGACCACTAATTCCAGGCACCTCCTTGTCATTGTTCTGCTTTTAATACCACCTCCCTCCTTCTTCTCCACCTTTCCCTCCCTCCCCACCAATCTTTCTCCTTTCTCCTTCCTGCTGCTTGTTTCCTGTGACAGGGGAAGTGGCAGCTCCTGGTGACCCTTGAACTCTTGCTGGTCACTTAAGCAGGTACATGGGACGTTGAGGGCTTTGTTGGAGGACGACAAGGACTCTGAGAGACCAAGGCCAGCCCATTTCAGAGGAAGGGGAAAACAGAGGAGAAATAAGTTATTGTTGTTGTTATTGTGACTTCAGATGGTGTCGGGAGCGTTCTCCCATCGCTCCACTTTTATATAGTCAGTATGCAACCATAAGTGAAATGTTGGAACCTAGCAAGACTAACAAACACAGGTTAGTATAAATGCAAATCAAGCTACAGAGTTTTTACCCAAAGGAAGCAATACTGTAGTCAAATAACAGTTTAGATTATTATACTGAACTCATACTTCAAAACAAAGGAATAAAATAGCACTGAAAGGCAAAATGTAAAAAGTGCCAAAAGTGTGTGTAAAATCCACTGGACACTATCATAGATACACTACTTCTCAGAAGCGGGTTTAAAAGAATTGTAGGAAATATTGTTGAAGGCAATGATTTATATGTGATTTATATTTATAGAAACACGGTTACATAATGAAACAATCAGAGCTAAAATAATGTACACAGCAGAAACTTCCCAACCTGTTATTTTTCTCTAAAACAGAACAATAATGATAATAATAATAATTTACTACTCTATTATCCATTAATTTCTTTCTTCACCATTTCTCTTCCACTGTCACTCCCTAATTAACTTGCCAATTGTATTTATATGTAAAGTATACCCATCATATTCTCATTGTTTACTTCATCTACTCAGACACCAGCCAGTGAATGCAAAAACAGCAATTCACAATATAAATGCACAGAATACCAGTCTTTTTCTCTCGCATTGCGGTGTTGTTTTCCATAGAACCATGTTGTCTCAAAGGCTCTGTTAATGAATTCTGGACAATTAGTGGAATTGAAATTTATTGACAGAACAGCAGCAACCCAGTCTGCCTTCCTGCCCGGCTGCGTGGCTCTCATTGTCCAGAGTGTTCGGAGCATATGCTATTGAGCTGCGCTGCTTGCTTGACAGCAAAGGGCTGGTTCAATTACATCAATTGCTTGATGACTGAGGAGAGAGCAGCAGGGCCATGCATGCTAGTTTGTGATAAGAGGGGAACTCTGCAGCACCATGGCCCTCATTATGCAAGTCTGACAGTAACCTAGAAAACCTAGGAAATTGTACACAATACAAAGCATATGTTTCTTGTTTCTTTTGGGGAGGAAAATTGATTCAAGAAAGTAATGGTGTAGACAATGTGAGGCTGACCAAAGCTCTGTCACAAACTGATGTGCTGTTTTAGGGTGGGTGGTGTATTCATTGCAATGGCTATTTCTTGTGAGTTATCCTCACATGCACATTCTTTTTCTGGGAGGATAAAGAAAGGAAGCAAATGCAGCAAGTAACCCACATAATAACTACTCTGGGGTTTTATTGTTTTCGGTCATGGATGATTTTACATAAACTTGTTGACATAATGTTAAAACCTACCACAAAGTCTTAAACAGATTTCCAGATATGACTTCTGGCTAACCAGTAGGAAAAATCTGAAAAACTAAAGAGTTTAACATGAAAATGATTTCATTAAAAGCAGTTGTATTATGCTGTATAGCGCAATAATTGAAAAATCACTTGCAATTTATTGTTGCTTCTTTGTATTTCATTTTGGGATATGTATGTTTTATATTGTACATATTGTGTGCATCACAAATTAATTTTGTCCCAGTACAACCTGTCCTTGTCTTCTACGCTTTGTTTCCAGACAAAGACACAGCACTGTGACATTCAGTATTATTTATGGCACACTTTGAATTGACTCCTCAACCCAACGAACTGCAGTTAGCTAGTTAGCTATGAGCATTCTGTTTGTGTCAACAGCCCCCTTTGTGTGTCTGGAGTGATTTATTATGTAAAAGAGGGTTGGTTTGGGGGGAGCAAGGAGGGTGACACTGACCTTCCTTTAATTAACACTGATGGAGACCAAGGTGAGAGGCAAGATGATGAAGATGGATCTTTCCACATAAATCATCCCTCCTCCAGGCTGGTGTGTATATATGTGTGTGTGTAAGTGTGTGTTAATGTCATTTCTAACAGAAATAACCTTGTGGTTCACAGGTTAAATGAACGTTTGCGTAGGTGCAGAACCTCCATTATTTACCCCCGATGGTCTCCCCTTTGTGCTTATTTATTCAAAGATTTAATTGATTAATACCCCACGTTGTTCAATATAGTTTTCTTGTAATATTTCTAATTTACATTTTCTTGTGGAAAAAAACAACAACCAACTGAAGAAAATTTTTAAAACAAGTCCACCTTAATGAATGTTTTTCTTTTGTACTAAATCCCTAATGCATCATGCACAGCGTAGGGCCTATATTCTGTATACATAAATTCAAATATAAAATGGTTTTTAAAATTTCAAAATTATTCACATAAGAAAACAAATTGTCTGAGCTAATGTAACTGGTCAATCTTAAAATATATCTGTAAAAAAACAAAACAAAAAAAGCAACCTCATTATGTGCAATGCAAAAAAAACCCTTATTTATTTTATACATCAGTGAGGAGAAGCCATCTACTCAGGTATATTTTGAAGACCATCTTTTGTGCTAAGACCATCCTGAATGTCTGTTTTAGATATGCTAAAGTGTAATTATTCAAATAATTTATCTTCACTTTCCTATCTGAATCTTAGAGCACACTTCAAAGAATCATACATGCCTATGATTCTGTCATGTTTGTATGAGGTTAAAAGCTTATTCATTTTTCAGGCAGGTTAGTAATTTGGCTAGTTGCCCCGTCCGAGTCCTACCTCAACCCTAAACCTGCTGCTATAGTATGATGACATCCACCCTGACACTTTGAAGAGGTTCATCTTTGTATATACTTGGTGCACCATGTCTTCTGGCCATAAGCAATTGTGGAGAATAACATAACAAGAAACTTATATGCATGTGGTTACAGTTTTTTTCCAGACTAACTGTGTAATAATAAATTTATTTTTTGCACATTTACAAAATC
Organism: Haplochromis burtoni; assembly: GCF_018398535.1. NCBI lineage: Eukaryota > Metazoa > Chordata > Actinopteri > Cichliformes > Cichlidae > Haplochromis > Haplochromis burtoni. Next base: position 472,573 of record NW_024582567.1, read on the forward strand.
CATTTCATGTTACAAGTTATAAAATTATGTGCAAATGTTATGACAACGTTTCAACATTCGGATGCAGTTGGTCAACATGTTAGTTTAGTTTATTTGTATTTATTTCCCTTTTCCATAAATTTCCTGTAGGCAATTAGGCACCGTGCTGCATGGTGGTTGTCGAGGTTGTCACATCGTCGGTGTAATTGTCAGAGATGAAATAATTGAAATGTTTCCATCTTCATCATTCCCATCAACATATTTCTAGACTTTTATGACATGCGTCGTGTGCAGTGTTTTATTCTGATTGAGACTTTGTGTAAGCAAATGAGCACAACATATGCTCCAATGTGCATATGCTAATCAGTTTGTTTATCAGGCAGCCAGTTGGTCTGCACGCGCCACTCTGTATGTCATTTAATGTCTCTTGACATTTCCGCAGAGTAAAATGTTTTATGCATTTTTATCGTTGTTTTTATTTTTCCCTGTTCTTCTTGGTCTTCTTCTTGGTCTTCTTATACCGCCACTACCCCATATTTCATAAATAATGTATTTATTTATCATGAAAATCTGTTTTGGAATTAGAAGCTACCCCCACTTCAAAGACAGGAAACCTTTGATATGTTTGATTCTCGCAGAGTATCCGTTGGATTTATTCAATTTATGCAAAGCACCTCCAGGGTAATAAAGGTGGCATTTGAATACATTTGACTGGACTAAATCATATAATGAGGACAGTTTCTGCCCTATATCATACCAGAAAAGAGACCCTAATCCTTCAATATTAATGGTTCATTTGGCTAAAGAAAAAAAAATGTTTTGCCTGGTGAACTGACAACAGACAGTAGTCATTAGCTTAATGCTACATGAGTAATGATGTATTGCCTAAATTTAGCGGTAAGGGGAAAAATACATGTTTGATAACCTTTTGTTTTGATGACTTGGTTCACAAATGGTTTGGATAACGGGGATAAAATAATTCTTTTAAACTTTTCGGTTGAAAACATAATAAACAACACAAGACCACACATCATAGTGCCTGAGTCACTGAAATTTTAATGTTTTGCCTCTGTGTTTTTGAATGTGTACCCATCCACCTGTGGTATTGTGGACAAAGTATTTGTATTTAAATCTATGTGCAGAGGATGCTGCTGATTAAAGTTAATAAGTGACCTGAACTACAGAAGACAAAGCTTTGTTTCCACTATTTCTGAGGACATTAGGCTGACTTAATGTTGTGGAAATTTACTCTTATGTCAACTCATACTTGCCTAATTCTAACCCTGAAAAGTTAATAATTTATCACAAGTTAAAAAACAAACACATCCACAAACACACACAGGACAAAAACATGTCTAGGGAGTTAAAAGTACTTCATCGGGTCAGTTTTGTGAATATTAAAATAATTTTGTGTACATGTTTTTAATATTTATATTAATTAATTAATTAATATTAAGCTTTTAAATACTACTACTACTAATAGCCGTCTCTTGATTTGAAATGTCTGTTCACTTCTTTCATTGCTTTCTGTCTTACCTCTTTGCTTTGGACAGCTAATTATTGGTCAGCCTTACATAATTTACACAGGAGCATCAACCTTGCATGACACTGTCATGTGTTTTGGTATAATAAAGTGAATGTCCAGCCTCGGTGGCCGGTCCCTGTTATTCTATAGCATACAGAACTGGGACAAAATCAAATGTTGATTACCTGACACATCATTGGACTTCTTTTAAGATTCACAACATTAAGGCCACCTTACAGGGTCCCCCTCCTGTCCACTCCTTGTGGAAGAGTGATGTTTCCTCAGTGGACAACTAATTATCTGGGCCTGACCCTCAGCTGTCTCCATGCAGGATCCTATTAGGCAGTCAGCAGGTTGAAATCCCCACCACAGACCCCCTCCAATCTCCGTCAGTTGTATATATTTATTTCCCTTCACTTCCTGCTTCTGAATATTAAGAATAGATTTTTACATGTATATGTGTGCGCTGGGGATAGGATTGAGAAGAAGGAGGAGGAGGGCGCTGGGGGATACTCCACTGATGGGTGAATGGCGGGCCTGGAAATGACGAGCAGGCTGACTGAATGCTTGTCCATCACTCCCCATTCTCTTGGTTACAGGTGGTCTCTCATTTTCCCGACCAGCACATATCTGCCTGCCTTTATATGACAGCCTGGACTCGCCAATTTGCATGTTCGACAGACAACAAACGGGCCTGTGCATGTCAAAATAGGTGGCGGTGCGTGACAGTTTCTACACAATGCTGTCTCCTTTTGGCTTGACCCTCGACCTCGCGCCATGTCTCCTTTCATAATCAGGAAAAGGGGAAGACGGGGCGAAGAAATCATCCAGCCTTCCTCGCTGCCTCCTTCTGCTGCTGCCTCTTCGGAATAAATCTGATACCAATGTCATTAGCTATGCTTTCCTCCTCTTGCTTCCTCTTATTCTTGGTCTGTTTTCCTCCCATCTCTCTGTCTATCTGTCTCGCGCTTCCACTGCCTCTTCCCTGTTTATGTTTTGGCATAAAAGCACTCAAATTGAAAGAGTGGCTCATCTCAGTTTGTCTGTTGTTTCAAGATAACGTTTCATTTTTTTTCCCAAACAGAGATAATGAGATCTGTCTTTGCTTGCTGTGACCAAATAAGTGCCGAAAAGTGAGATTATTATTTTTGGATCTCTGCTTGTACGCTGTATAAAGTCATAGATGGATCTGGGTAAAGCAACTCATCTTTTTTTTAGTTCACCTAATGTTGATATATGTATGATTTTAATTCATGGTTAAACCAACTTAAATCAACATTGAACTTAAACTCAAGTCATATAAAGTTCATAGGAAACAAAACTTGTGCATTAACTGATTGAGAGAAAGCATGTTTACACAATGCTGATTCTTTTACTACACAAACACACTAGTTTTAATTTTTGTATAATTATAATATGAATTCTAAACACGGCAAAAGTTTGAACTAATTCGGTTTCTACCCCTGCTGACTTATATGGTGAATTATCTCACTGTATCTGGGGTCAGACTTACAGTTTGTATTTGTAGTGACTCTGGCACAGAATGGAATCAGTGTTGAAGTCTTGCAAACAGAAAACACTTTAAGCTGAGTAAATAAAACGCACGCCCATCTTTCTGCAAGTATTGTTCATGTGACAGCTGATTTTTTTTTCAAATACCTCCACAAAACTGTTTCCATTTTGCTCAATCCAGCTTGTTTTCACAATCGTATCACTTATAATTTAAACTAATCAGCTTAAGGTTAGAAATTCTTTTTTTTTTGTTCCTAAAATCATAAAAAACAGATGCGTTCAGAGTGTACTGTTTCACATATAAAGCTACCTGACTTGAAGAAAAGTCTAACTGCCAATTAAAACGTACTTGTTTAATCAGACCTCAAGGAACATAACACTGGTTTCATCTCCAAAATCAACTGAAAGTGACTCTGATACATAACAGTCTCAGGATTTCCTCTTATTTCTTTTATTCATCCATTGTGTCATTACGCATGAAAGGAGTATCTGCTATTGAATACATGATAATGACCTTCATATCACCGTTTTCATCACTCTGATTAACATTGCGATAGCACGGGGAGACTAATTGCTTTTTGACACCTGTGACATTTCCTTTTTTCACCTTCTTTTTAATGAGTGTTTGATATCTCAACATTAAAGTTGAGAAACTATGAGTGTGGGCACTCTTTTATTGAAAAACTTCCCCCACACCGACTTCTGTAATTTATACATGAACTTTCTTCCCCTTGTTCCAGTGGATAAGAGACTGATTTAAAATGGATCACCTTGTAGAACTGCATATCCAGGAGTAGGGTTTTAGAGTTAATATATAATCACACTGGGCCGGGTTTTTATTAAATCTTTTACTTTACATATTTAAGGAGACTGTTACATCATTAGCTGGTGTAGGAAAGGGGCAGTGTTAAAAGTCAGAGTGGTATCAGGGAGAGGTTAACAGAAAAGAGGGCAATGGGTTTTGAAGAGAGTGTTCCGTCATCAGCATACAGGAAAATAATCCTGAATTATATGCTAATCAGCAGAAAGCAGAAGGGAAATGCCATATCTCAGGCTAGAAACTTGTGTAAAAGTATTTCCCTTGATCAGAGCATGCTGGTACTTGGTGTAGGCCTTTGTTAACTTACTTGCAGTTCTTTTCTTGCTGTACATGGCTTTAGTGCCCTGTATGGTGGGGAAATTTGTAATATACTCCAATCTTCATCTGCAATGATTATCACTTTGTCTGCATTGTACTCCATCAATGGGAGACTTTCTGAAATATATCATATTAAGAAAATGTCAATATATATAAATATATATATATATATATATATGATTAATTAATTAGCTAAATGCATGCTCCTTATCACATTAGCAGTTCCTTTTTTGTGGAAAATAAATACATGTCCTTGAGGAGACATTTCCCATAGATAATACCTTCAAAACGCTGACGAGCTAGGCATGACCTCCTGTCTCAAAACATGCTAATGAGCTATTAATAGCAACACTTTTGAAGTAGCTTTTTCTTCTTTAAGAAAATGCCATTGCTGTGAGAGCACACTGGTGTAACTAAGACAGTAATCACTGCCTGCTTAATCTCATGTTCAGCTTTGAGGTAGCTTGCAGTCATGCGAATAATGATAATTATTACTCTTGTCATCACTAGTGTCAACCTATTTAATATTACCAGTGTAAACATTTCATAGAGGAAGACATTCCTGTTCCTGGTAACTCCTGGGAACTATCGCCACTCCGATAAAGACATCCAGTGCCGTCGTCTCTTTGTTTCTTTCTTTTGGTAGGGAAGTACTGTCTGCCTCTGGGGATTACTTTTAATGTTGAGTTAATCCCTCCCATGGAGTCCTGCGTGTTCTGCCATCGCAGGGATCACTCTTTGATATCAAATGGCAAAGAGAGAAACTCTAAAACCACTTCAGATCTCTCTTGTGAGACGTGTTGTCAAAACACAGGTGGAATGTGAATGTTCAAACCGCAGTGTGTTTCAACCAGTCTCTGTCTCCGCCTTTACAGTCCCAGGGAGCGAATTCGCAAAGCAGTGAGCCTCTCAGAGAAACAAGAGGACGTAGACAGGTACAAAGAGATGAAAAGAGAAAAGACACACAGAGATAGAACAGGATGTGTATGGAGTACTGAAGATTTTCTTCTTTCCGGGTCTCAAAAATTTAGCAGAATCCAATGCAGAGGCAGACCAAGTCAAAAAAAAAAAAATGCAACCACTACTAATTGAAAGTGCTGTGATTTTGTGTGACTAGATTTTGATGCTTTCAGGAGAATTTGCTATTTACACACAGATTTGATGTGAACAAGCCCTGAAATATCACTTTTACTCATTTAATACATATGAAAATTACACTGTAATATTTTATTGAAAATTAAAGAAGCATACTTTTCCATCTATTCTATTTCATTTTCATTTTTGTCAATCTGTTGGTGGATTTTATTTTAAATAACACACACTTGCATTACAAATGGTTGTGACAAACAAAGAAGAAAGGGTAGAGAATAGAAAGGTTGTTATGTTTAGCATATTAATCGTCGTGCTAAAACAAAGGAGGAAACAAAGGAATAAACACAAACAATAAACAATAAGGGGGAGATGAAAATGTGATTCAACTGTCTGTCTGAATCTCCATCAGCAAGCTCTTATCCTTACATCAAAGACACTCTTATTAGCAATGACAGCTAAACACCACTGAGTGCATGCATGGGTCTGTACTGTGTTCATATGTGCTTATCATTCAAATTTAACTTTACACTATTTGTTCTTCCCGCCGTCCCTTCTACCTCTACACTCCTTCTCTGTCAGTATGAACTTGTTTTTTTTCCCCCCCTCATTAGCGATGGTTTCTGTCCATTTGAAAGTGCCTCTTCATGCCAACATTTTCCTCAGGGAGGGCAGAGAGACCCTTTGCTCGTCTTGGCACAAGCGGCTATCTTTCGAAGCCTCTAAAAAATACTCCCCTCTGTGGAACCCCTTCGCACCGCCCCGCCCTTTTTAGTTTCCGGAGTAAAGGTGGTAGCTGTGCGTGTGTGTGTTTTCCTGAGAAGAACACTAGTATAAAAATGAAGTCCAGATTTGATCATAAGCTCCTGCCATTACCTGTGTACTGACATTCTTATGAGTCAGATGCCACCCCTTCATATCCTCCCCAAGCACACGCGCACACACTCGTACTAAACCTTCACGAGTACACACAGGAATTTCCAGAGCCCAAAGACAACACAGAGGGCCCCCCGACATATTTGCCATCATCCTCTTATTAACTCTCCCCGTTTGAACAGGGGCACATCAAAAGTAAGCAAAACACATAATTACTGGCATTAATATAACGAGCTCTTGGAGATAAGCCACTCTCCTAAGCCTGCAATGCCCCCCACCTCCCGTACGTGGAGGGCATGAAGGAGGGGAACAGAAGGAAGGTAGAGCACCCCTTCAATTAAGTAAGCTGTTCAACCAACATGAACAAACATATTTAGCAGATAATTAGTAGATAATTTTGGAGGTACTTCTGGCGCAAGCCACAAAAGAGGTTAAGAAAAATAGCAGGGAGTGTGTCAAAGGAGCGAGACGTGCAGGATGTGCAAAATACCCTACGACTTTGAAAGACACTTTACAATCTCTAACATCATAGACAGACTATAGACACAAATATGCAAACATCCTTTTCCCACCTTTACACACACCCTTGTCTTCACTCCATCCCTCTCTGCCCTCCTCCTTTACGCCTCCTCGCCCGTTCTCCGTGTTCTCCAAGGAGCTCCAGTTTTCTGTATGATGAGCTCCTGGGGGGCTTTGGTGTTTGGCAGGAGGCTTTGTCTCTCATACGAGATGAAAAAAGAAAAGGAGAAAGAAAGAAAGAAAGACGGAGAAAAAAAGAAGAAGACAAAGAAGGAGGGTGAAAACTTGAGACCCCCAAGGGCATTTCTCCTCACATTGTGAGGATTTGCCTAACAGCTTCACAAGAGGGTTTACATCTTTCTCTGAACACGAGGGGTACAATCACAGATCAAAACAAATTACCTATCTGTAGTCAGTAGAGGTGTCTGCCTGTCAAAAGCCCAGAGTTACATAAGACTTAAGTCAGTGCTAACTGAGCCTCTGATTTGGGGCACAGGATGAATTTTTACTTTGAAACGTTAACGTAACATGAGAATAGTGGAACGACACCAATGGTGCAATGGTACCGCACAAACCGACTGAAGAAAAAAAAAAAGATTAATTTGATAATTACGAGCTTTCCTCTGAAATGACGTTATCATGACTTTGGACTAACTGATTAATTTTCTTTGCACATCTGTGATTGAATACATTGTCACTGTATCTTGCAGCAGAAATAGATAGGAATTCAGTTTAGGGAAAAAAAACGTCGACTGGCATCTTATAAACTGATGTGATGACATCATTGCAGGAAAGGCCCGTCACGCCTGGAGTTTGATCTTCAAACCCGTGCACGGCAGTGTCTGAGGCCAAGTGCGCCTAATCGAGTTTTCAGACATTTCTTTCACGATATCACCATCTTTACTTAAAGTGTTGTGTGAGACAATGCTGCTGGCATCTTGCTGATGTACTCACAATTGTGTGGAATTTCTGCATACTGTGGGGATGAGTGGGAGAAAAAAGCTGAGTGCCCACAATATCAACTGCAATTTCACAAATGTCTATGGTGGGTCTATTAGGGCATCCACACCTCCTGGGAAACACATTAGTGGAAAAAGATGGACTGTGTCACAGTACCTGTGAAAGAATACATAGCTGATTATCCTATTAGAGGAGTTCAAATCTCTTTTTTGTTTTGCCAGTTGTGTATTATATATTATATGTTTTGCTTTATCTAGCCAATCTAAGCTCCTGCCAACACTTGCGAGTAGCTCTACAATCTGTTATTTATGTTTACTGGTGACCCTGTGGCCAGGGGATGGGTTCTTAGTTCACAGAAGTTATTAGGCCTCTGGACAGAGGAAAGGTAAACACATTTCTTTTCTAAATGGTGTCATCAGCTTTTTATGGATAAAAGTTTTTCTCTCATTTGTTACATTGTAGAGCCATTTTTTCTTTTGTAGTGTTTACCTTTAACCATGATGTCACAGAGAAAAGATATGAACAGCACAGCTAGAGGGGCTGCTCGTTTGAGCGGAATCATCACTTCCTAACAGCCCACCCCAGAAAGTCTGGGTGGGAATGGGAGGGCCAGTGTTTGGATGACACCGTGTGGACTTTAGAAATTATCCGAGACTTTAGTACCTTCTTTGAATCCCTGTTTCTCAGTTGGCAAAACACTGAGAAAACCTGTAGTCTTAGGAATTCTCATAGTAGTGTCACCTCAAGGCATCTGCTGCAAGTTTAGAAGAGGTGTCTGACCTGAGATGTCTATATAAACAATGTCTTTGTAGGGACATACAGGCTTATTGTTAAAGGATTAAGGCTTTCTCTTTGATGTTTATGTCAGCTACTAATGCTAGTGTCACCTCCTGGTGCAGCACAAACCTGAGGGGTTGTGGGAATATTTGGGCTAGATAGCTGCAGTGGGCGTGTCCACACGTTTCTCAGGTGTCAGGTAGGTATCGAGGCATACGTCAGACAGCTGATCCCTATAATTACCCACCTATTATTAGCTGCAAAGTGATTAGCTGCAAATGAACTCAAAATCATAGTTTTCTCATGGTGCAGGTGAATTTGGTGTAGAGCATTTAAAAGTAATGATGAAAGAAAAAGGAAATAACAACTACATTGAGATGCTGCACAACATTCACCTTCAGTTTTAGAAATCCAACTCCCCCAAATCCTGGATTATGGGATCATAGAGTCTCAGGCACTAGTGAAAACAGCCACGTCTGCTGATGACTCTGTTTTTGTTATAAAACTGACTTGAATGAAAACCTCATTAGTTTTATCTTTGAGCTGGAATCAGGGGGTGCTGTCTGGCATGGATTCCCAGCAGTCAAAACAGAAAACAAGAGCTCACTGTGTGCTCTTTGAGACATCAAGGTGTCTGATCTGAATTGCTTTAGCTTGGAGGGAGAATGGCTTTACCGTCTCTGTGAAACTGATCCGTGAAGTGGATTAGGGATGGTTCTTCTTTCACTCAAAACAACACAGCTTGAAGAGTTAGATGGGGAGGTGGGTGAAGCTCTACTTGTGTTTGTGTTTGAGAGGTAAGCACTTATATCGCACTCACAAATATATCTTTACCCTGCCCTTTGTGATTTTTTTTTCTTTGCCAAAAATGACTGGATGATACAGGAGCTGTCAGCAAACAAGGCTTGCTTGTTTTCGAGGCCCTGTCCCATCAAATCTAAAAATAGTTTCCCTCGAAGTAAGACTACACCCTATGCTCCTCTAAGTAGGTTACGCATCCTATTTTAGTTTACCAAATACAGAGAAGTTGGACAAGTTCAGTGAGTTAAATTGGCCTGTGGCAATGAACAGGCAAGTAAATCAGATAAAAACACACCAGAATGGAGTCGTTCCATTAGTATGTATCACCTAATTAAAGAACAGTATCAGGAGTTCTGTTTGTCTTTGACAACAAACACAAGAACCTTGCCTATTCTCACTTTATAGCTCCATTAGAATATTTTTAGATGCCAGTATGGCTTGTCACCAAGGTTTTACTGTGGGGATGGGGTCAGTCCATTCGCACGCACACAGACACACATAATCAGGCACAAACACACCCACATTCACACGTACTTTGTCCTTGGCCTGGCACCTCTTTTGGCAAGGTAGCAATATGGCTCCACAACAAATGAGGGACACCATGGCTGTGCCAATAATCTCAGTCCATTGGCAGACTCCACAAAATCATCTTTTCTTCCCAGGAGTTGTGACTCGTGAGAGTCGATCATTAGTCAGGAATCACAGAAACACAGACACACACTCATCAAATACGACTCAGGTTGTGGCTAACGTGACCGTGTTGACCTAGTATGACAAGTAGCTCCAAGCTCCAAGCCAACTTTAAGGTTACTCAGTTTTTTAATCAGGTCGCGGTTCTTACTTTAATTGCATGTTCTTAAGACATTGTGTAACTGATTTTTATAAGCCTCGGTGCCATTTACAGCAAGGTAAAAATAATAAAAACAAATCTGTTAAGTTAGGAGGTTGGAGGGGTGGAGGTGGAGTGAGTCAGAAGATACAGTTCAGTGATAGTCTTTCTTATTTTTTTAACAAGACAAGGCCTTGGTAAGACATTGAGGGCAACTTAAAGAAAAACTGTTATGCTTTCCCAACACATTTTCTGGAGTTGTTTTGCATGATCAACAGTTCAAAATAATCCTTCTACTTTTACTTTGTCTGTTGAGTGCTATCGTCCTTCTTGGTCTACTTTCTTCTGATTGGCTGTACCTCACAAGCAGTAATATCAAGATGGCTGTGTTGACAACCTTCTTTGTCACGTTAAGGTATTAAGGATATTGCCTCTCTTTGACATTATACAGCTCCTATTGTAGACAAAATGACCCAGAACCAAGTGTTTAGAGCAGTCTGAAACCTGACCTCTTGACTCACAGCGATTATTTGTACCTACACTGACCTCATTATTTATTTAAACTGCCCGTGTTTAAGAAGAGCATGTACCATAAAAATATACATATGACAGGAAAAAAGAAACATATAATAAGTTCTCTCTAACAATCCTTAAAAATTTTATTTAAGTGGTGTTAATTTCCAGTTGAGTTTTATATTAACAAGTCAGATGCAAATAGGGGATGGGGTACTTTTTTTGCATTAGTGATACAGTTGTAACTTACTATTTTTCCATATAAAAGTACAAATGTTTATGAATTAAAAAAAGGCAAACAGAAGTAATTGAATGTCCTGTTTACTCGGGTAGTTTTATTTTTAAAAAAGCGCAACAGAGGAGATTGGTGTTCAGTGTGGTGTATGCAACAAACACAGAGAAAAATAGACACAGGATACAGGAAGAGTGAGAATGATAGATGGAGATAGCCGTACAGATAGACAGGATATGTTTGGTTATCACTGATACAAACTGTCAAATGGCATGATATACTAAATGGTGCTGTTTCAACAATGTTATGACTGCAAGAAGGGAAGTGTGCTAAAAATATTGTAAAATATTATATACGTGTGTGTGTATGCACACACACACAAAGACAGCCTTCACACTGTTGCCTTGTTGTAATCTGATTTAGTAAATCAAACACTGGATTCAGAAGTGTTTCTCATTTGCCATTTTTCTGTATTCTATACAACTATTTGTCCAACACTGAAGAGTCAGTTTATACTCAAAAGGAACATCATTATAAAATGTTCATGATAACCTTATAAAACAATGGATTTCTTTAATATAATACTACACCTGAACTTAAGTTTTAATAGTAGTTTTCTTAAAAATAATAATAAAATAATAAAAATAAAGGAAATTTAATGATACGTTTTTCTTAAAATGAAGTGGCTCCATGGCATATTGGTTAACATTTTAACACATGTGCTTTATATGAGAAAAATCACAGTTTTTTTTTTCTTAAGGCGGACACTTAGTGGGTAACTAGCTAGTGTATTCCTAGTAGTGGTCTCAAGCTCAATTAAATGGAAGGGCTGTGTCAGGTAAATGTGTGTATCCATTCGCTGTCTCCTTGGCAGATAGGGAAGCAAGTGAAAGTAGCTGTTTTTGTTAAAATGAAAAAGAAGGCAAAAGTTTGTATTTCTATAGGAATCAATGATGGTGAAATGTGCCCACCAGATAAACCCCGCACACTGAAAAATGACGCTCACCCAGTGCATTTAATATGATGCCAAAAGAACCTTTGTTGGTGGTTAGAGAGCCTTCTCACTTTTGCCTAAACCTGGTATGTCACAGTACAGATGCCAAATTTAAAAAAAAACAAAAACAAAAAAAAAAACAAGGGTTTTCTGAAAATGACAGTGGGCTGCAACACCTAAAATTGTATTGCTTTGGACAGAACAACAGGACTCCTATTTTCAGCACACATTAAGTATTTGCAGACATTTCAACATTCTTAGTTTTAAGTAAGTATTTGTTTCACATGTGGTTCAAATCTTGTCAAAAAAAAATTGTAACAACATCAAAATACATTTAAAAAACAACAACAACAACAACAGAAAAGCAGTTTATTAAAACATCAGTTGCACAGTTTCTTATTCAGTTCCTTGACTGTGGTCTAACATATTAAAGACACACACTACAAGTTCAAATATAGTTTAAGACAGAAAATTAATTTCATAAATAAATGGTTTTACAATGCTTACATAAATTCAAATTCCATCCTGAATCTGTGCAAAGGGCAGCTACGGTCCATCAGGTGACTGCATGATCCAAAACCTTGTTAAATCTTGTTAATCATACTTCTAAAGACAGCAGTTCTGACTCACAAATATTTATTAACACAAAAATTAATTCAAACAGCTTCTAAGTTGCTTCATGTTCCAATTTTTCGAATTACAGGAATATTCATATAATATCCTGATGGAGCAGCGATGAAGTGGAAATGATTTGGTGACCTAAGATGTTGCTGTTTTATTATCAGAAAAGCCTGTCTCAGTTAGAAAAGACTTTTACAATTTAGTCTACAATTGATGTGAAAACATATACAGTCATCATGAATAGAGCCTGTTGTCATTGGTGATACACTGTAACTGTATGTCTACCATTACTCAGACAGATCTAATTGTTGGAATGTTGTGAATGTAATTTTGCAATTTCTGTGAGTATGCTACATATAACACACACATTTCATAAAAGATTTGACTTGATTTTCTTTTATAATACTTGAGCAAAACAACCCACTTTTTTTAAAAATCTGTGCTAATCCAACAGCTGCACGTATACAATATATGCTTGTGCACTTAGTGCACGCTTGTTGTTAAGTTACTGAGTAAGACATTCATTTTATAATACACTTTTATTTGTGCTAACAAGTGTCTCTCTTTAATCAATCAAATGTGCCAAACAGAATAATAAAGCTATTGGAATAATCAATCTTGTGATGGACTTTATAAATATGTGTCCACATGGCACGTGCAGCATAAGTCAAGTGAATGAAATCAGCACCACAATAAACAAAAAGATTGGTTTAAGCACAGCACTGGTTTGGATTCTAACTTCATGGTTAGGACTATGTAATTATTCATGCCGAAATACTTTTGGGTAAATGTATTGTGTAAGCTGCACCTCAGGTGGAATTTCACAGCTCAGAGGTGAATAGAAACACACACAGCAATGGCACGATTGGGGTGCTGACACGTTCATTAGCACATAGGCAGATTTGACACAGCTGGAAGATGTAGCGAGGAGCTGCTGTCAAGGTCTTGGATTGCTGCAAGACTGGCACAAACTAAGGGTTGGATGCTCATCGCCATGTCATAAGAGACCTGGTGCTGTCTCGTCTCTTTTTTTAAAATATTTTATTTATTTTCCTCCCTCGTTGTGTCGTTGCAACACACGGAGTGTCATCATTTGCATGAGTTTGACACCCCAATGTCTGGCTTCTTTGTCCTCTCTCCAACTTGTTTCCTCTCTGTCCGTCTCCTTCTTTCTCTCCACCCCCCTCCCTTCGTTCATCTCTGGTGTCTCTCTTCCCCTTTCTCTCTCACTCTCTTTCTCTCTCACTCCCCCTCTTTTTCTCTCTCTGTGCCTCTCCTCTTTCTGCTGATCGTGGCGGTGCCATCCATGCCAATTATGGCAGTCGAGCAGGTGGCTCCTCGCAGGTGGTAGAGGATTAATCCCTGTAAAGACTTCACTTCATTAGGAAATCCGTTTAATGTGGCCAGTTGATTGATAAATCTCCCGGACCTCTCTCAGAGTCCCCAGATTACTGCCAAGTTTGTCTATTATATGCTAGGTTGACCCTGATGTCAGAGCGAGATAGAGGGAGCGATAGCGATGGAAAGAAATAGAAAGAAAGTGTCTGTTGTGTCTTTCCAGCTGAAGTTAGTTTATAGGACTGTTACACTGTTTGCTGACTAGATCATCTCAGTGTTTTTTGCAAAAGCTTGGAAAGTGTACTATTTTTAAAGTAGTCACTGCAAAGCCTACAAATCCCAGGGGCTATGACCTGGCTGACATTTACAGGTAGCATAAAGAAATGACACTTTAAGCTTTCCAGTTGAAACAACTTAGCGCTGTGTTTGAAAAATTTGAGAAGTTTTCACCACCTTTGCTAGTAACCAAAAAAGTAAGAAGTTTGCCTTATTACATTTAATGCCAGTGTACAAGTAAATGCGACAACTAACTTAGCATTTAAGAGTGAACTGTAACAACTTGCCCTCACAGGCTCAGACCACCCACACTCTCCTCACCATGTCAAGCCTCTGCATTTAACTCAAGTATCTCTTTAACTCACCCCTCTATAATTTTCCATCTCAGTATTATCACAATTACCCTGTAAGCCAAGAGGAGAGGGAACTCCCCGGCGCTCGTGACTGTCTATGTGCCACCAGCGGGTTTGCGGTCTGGTCGGATTTGTGAAACACTGACAGACAACCCCTTCATCAAGCCTGTCAAACAAGGATGACAAATGTGTCTCCACATCCCCAAGATGCCTACAATATTTAAAGCCATGGGAGAATGGCAAAGTCGACGGAGAATAGCCCCTCCTGGCAGACGTAAAGTTCAAGCTGCGTCAGGCTGTATCATTCTCAAATTCTGAGGAGAGGCTGTGAGCTGAACCTGATGGCATGTTGACTTAATGATTCTGACAGAGCATATATGGTGTCTGTCTCAGGTTTCTAAAGGAAAATGAAGCGAAGTCAAGATACATTTACTGAAATGCTCATTGACTTAAAATAGGGATTTGGTTACAATGCTGCACATCAAATATCAATATGGTTTTCTATGGTTTAGAATATGTCTCATCATGAAATGTCCTTTATTGTCCCTTTATTCAAATGAGAAACATCCGTATATTGGGTTTTTTTTTTGCCTTTTTTTTTTTTACAGGCTACAGAGGTGCTAATAAATTTTCACTTCATGCGGAAACAACACACATGTCTACTGAGACACGCAGACACATAATGCACACACAACTTTGATCGTTATCACCAAAAACAATAGCTTGGAGATACAGTCTGGCTATCAGGCAATCAAACACGCGGTCATTCTTCTTTCCAGCTGCTACCAAGCATGTAACTATATTGCTTTGCCTGGTTTGCTCGGAGACTTGTCAAAAGATGACAGAAGATCGCACCTTTTTTCCCAGGGTGAGTGCTTTAATTACAGCATGGCTTCTAGCCTTACCACGTCTGTACAAGTGTCAGTCCAAAGTTCAGCGCTCTTTGTGGAAGAGGGTTCCTCAAAAAATATTTTTTGTTCTCATTGTTAGGCAACAGAATATTGTTATACAGAATTCTTGCATTTCAGGCCATCCCCACCATTCACGTTTTTTTTTTTCTATTTGTGACAAGTCATGTGTGCTGTCATTACTCATCCTCAATATCACATTTCTTTAACAGTCCCTGGCCATTGATACTTTGATATCTAATATTTTAATCACTCTTGGGTCATACATCTTGCTGTCTTTCGCAAATAAATGGGTTGTGAAACAATAAGCAGGTGTTTGGGGAGGGATTTTTCACTGCATGCAAGTTCACCCACGAGGACTGCAATAGAGCTGAGGCACGGTGATTGAATTCCTACCAGGTAAGAGGGTGCATCTTCGTACTAATAATTTTGTAATGAGCTACGGAGTTATCATCTTTTTTTAAAGAAATATTCAGTCGACTTTAGCAAGATTGCTGAAATGAAATTTTAAGGTATAAAAACTGTCTAACAACAGCAGATTGAAATGCAGGCAATATCAAAATAAATAAATAAATAAATAAACGTCTCTTTTTTGGTTATTTGAGAAGCTTATCTGAAAAAACTGTCATCACATTTTCATGTTAACTGTTAATGACTGTATGTGCCTGTTTTGCTTAGCTGCCCCAGTGTCTTTGTTCGTACCCAGAGCTGCAGGTGGCAGCATAGTCTTAAAGGACAAAAGAGGCTAGATTACTTCAAAGATACACAAAAAAAGCACATGCACACACCACTTAGCCCCGCCGAGCTTTTCTCTATTCCCCAGAAACACACTTTGACCTTTGGATATTTGTTTCCTGGACAAAGTGACATTGGGAGTCAGCCAGTGGATCATTGTTTAGCCTGACTGTCTCTGTTTGTAAGGGGGTGTAATAATTAGCAAGTTCTCAGCCTGTGATTTTTAATGTCCCTAATTTGGCTGTGACAGAATCCACATTTGTGCTATGTGATAGTGCCTGCTTTTTTTTTTTTCTGAAATGTTTTCGATGAAGGGGCACAGAGCTGAGGCAGGTTTTGATATTTTCTTACACACTGTTTTGCATTTCATTACCAGTGGTGAGCTGTTTATGATTTCAAAACAGGGACAGGAGGCTGAAGTATTTTGGCTGCAGGGAAGATTTTTTTTTAAACTCATTTACCAGACTTGGAAGCTTGCATCTTATTATTTGGAATATTCTTTAACCTTGGCTGTTAAACTGTGTGAGACTGGGATGTTTATGACCTGCATGGGTAAGGTTTCCCAGGGGTGTGAGGGAGACAAGGATAGGGCTTCTAAAAAAATTTTTTTTAAAATAAATTAATGGTTTAAAATATACATAAATATGTATTTATTATTAGTAGTGGTTTACATTTATTTTAAAACTTCCAGTGATAATTAATTATTATCTTTTTAATAAATTGTGCCGCCTATTGTGAAGAAACATAAACTTCCCTGACTGATTAGAAAAAAAATAATACCACAAAATGTCTTTTATCGGAACATTCAACTGATTTTTTTTTTTTAATTTCTGAAAAAAAGAAAACACCAATATCCCGTTGAGTGGCTGAGCTATAATTGTCCTTACCCAAAATGCCTCACAATCTATTGTCATTCATTTCTCATGAATACAAACGGATTAAAAACGTCTCAGCCCTGTTGCTGCATATCTCAGCAATTCATCAGGAAATGTCTCGGGTGCCATATTCTGTCAGCTCTGTTGAATAAATACAAGTCTAAATATCTCAAGGCTGTACATTTTCATTCATATAGAAATAATGTGATTCTTTACTGGTAGTGACCCCACATCTGGCAAATCTGTTAACCTCTTGGTTATGTGGCTTTGAGGTGAGTGTCGCTCATTCTCTCAACCCCCCACCCATAGCTTCCACCTCTTGGGAGCTCGAGCGATGTTAGGGCACAGAGTCGGAGCCCTGACGCTGCTAAAGGTGTGTGTGTGTGTGCACGTGTGTTTGTATGTGTGTATCAAGCATGGGGTGTTTAAGGTTGCCCATCTGGGAACAGACCCTAGGTGTTTAACACTGAGGAGCTGGAAGAGAGGACTCTGTCAGCTTGGAGGACACAGCACAGCCAGCGCAGAGGTCACTGGAGCACATACACATTGTGTGTACACACGCGCACACACACACACACACACACACACACACACACACACACACATGGACTAATGCAGCTCTGCACACATACCGTCAGTGTCCCTTTCTCTCCTCCATATACACACTGTCATTCTGTCTCCTCTCTCTCTCCGTCTGTATTTTGCTCTTTCTATCTCTCTCTCTCTCTCTCTCTCTCTCTCTCACACACACACACACACACACACACACACACACACACACACGCACACACACGCTCATGTCCCCTCTCCTCCCTTGACCTGTCAAAACTCCTCTTGGGGTCAGAAATGCAGCAATCGCAAAGATAATACAAAAACACCGGGGAACAGGGAACTGATGACACTTTATGAGAAGGTAAAGGGAAGGTCCAAAGCGTGAAGATCTTTTATGCTATGTACTTTTCACACTAAATGCCTGTAGGTAATACATCAACAGAAATACTTGACAATTATCAACAGTTTACAGTCACAGCTTACCAAAAATTCCTCATATTGTTTTACACGAACGACTGAGAGCATTTCATTGTGTAACAGTTCGTTCCATTCTAGTATAACCAAAGGACACTGAGTGATTAATTTTTAACTATTCTCGTTTGCATCGTGTGAACTAGTCAATCAGTACAGCACATAAAATGTACAAATGTAACACCACCAAATTTCAGCAGTAAACGTGTATCAGTGCTGGAGGCAAAGAGTAATGATTGTGGAAAACAAAACAACTTCAGTCCAGCACATTTTTACATATGAACAAGCACACAAACACGCACACACGCACACACACACACACACACACACACACACACACACACACACTTCCTCCCTGCATACGTTGACTTGTCAGCTCGAGATGGCTTTATCTACCATCCATTACTTTTATGTCCTGCCTTTCACCTAAATGGCCTCTGCATATTCACCACGGGACCTACTTGTGCATCCTGAGGGAGAGGACACACACAAGTGCACAAACACACACTTGCACACTCTGTCAAAGGTTGGCCGAGTTAGATTTACAGCCTGGGACCATCACCTGTGACTTAGCGCCTCTGAAATTAGTCACAAATAGCATATTAGGGCAGCTAATCAGGCACGCCTGAGCACTTGGCTTTCTTTATGTGGTCATAAAGGGGAGAGTATATGGGCACCCTCAGGCCTTGGGGTGAATGATTGTCCTGACCTCCAGTGAACCAGAAGCCACACACAGCTGGGGAGGGATGAGAGGCGTAGGCAGAGGCACTCCCACAAAACTGGTCTTTGATACACATAGGAAGATGACTGGGCTGCATCACAGTGCCGATGCTTCTGCTTTTACTGTTGCTCTTTTTAGCTCTTAGAAATAAGATGACTAATGCACAAACTGAGAGAAGATAACAGTTGCTTAAGGAAATACTATATTCTTCCCCACCTGATATTTAGGAATGTATTTAGTGCACTTGTGAACCTTCTTTTTTCTTTCTTTTTCTTTCCTCCTTCTTCTTTTATTTATTTTTATTTTTAAAGAAAAGGCATGTTAGTGAAAGTAAAACAAAACATTTCCAAAGTTTTCCTAACATTTTTTCCCTAATGCTAATTCGCAATCTTTTTCAAACTGTTGCTAACAAGATACATAATCCATGGATTTAAGAGGACCTAGCACACAACATGCATTCTACAACTATTATTAGTTATTTTTAACATGTGACTTCAGTCTCTCAGTACCTTTTCACAAGCAAGCGGACTTTGTCGGACACAGAAAAGTCTGACACTGCCGAGAAACCTCAGCCCCTCATAAAATAATAAAACTATCTCTTGCTCTCTGACTCAAGTCTGTCGAGTGAACAGGAGAGGGCACAAGGGTTGAGAAATGCATAAAAGAAGTGGAATCAAGGAAGAGGAGTGGAGAGATGGAGCAAAGGGGAGGAATGAGCAAATGTAGAGAGGCGAGGGGAGGAATGAGCAAATGTAGAGAGGCGAGGGGAGAAAATCACTTCTGTATATCTCATACGCGTACGCCCTTCGTCCCCCGCTGCGGGAGTGGTATGTTTTCACATCAGAATGATTGTTAGACAGTCAGATCCAATATGGTGATTCAGTAACTATTTAAACAGAGCTCAGATATTCTGCCCCTAATTGACTTGGTTTGGCCTCACTAAATCATAGTCTTTATTTAAAACAGCGCCGATAAAATGAGTCTCTCACTCTATACTCTCTCTTCTCGCGCCTTCTCCTGCTCCCATCTCCCTCTCCTTTGTGATTTACCATTGAGGAGATGAATTTGAAATTTCAATCATGGAGTTGTTAAATATTGATGGGCCTTCTAAGTCGTTAACGAGGTCTCGGCAAGGACGGGGGAAATCGGCTCCTCACTTTGCCGGCCCCCAGCTTCGCTGCAGCTCCGCCATCTAGAGGGATCCGGCCGGGTCAGGAGGTCAATGTACCCGACCATAATCTTCCAACTTCTATGATATCTTTTAATGTCCCGCTAAGGCTATTCTCTTTAACATCAGCTATTACATTACCATATGCAAAAAAAATCAAAAAACTTTCAAATTATGTATTATGTAGAGCAGCCTTGATTCACTGTTCGAGATGTGTCAATTATAATGAAAGCACTGGTGTGCGATTTGATATGATAATAGAAATCTTTAACTGGGTCTCAGCAGACCTCTTGTGTGTCAGGACTGATCACTGCTGAAAAGAATTAGCGCCTCCAGGCCACCGTAGAGCAAGGCAGCACTCAGATGGTTCAATATGCTCCGCCATAAAACCAAGATGAGACTTCTTTTATTATTGCTGCCGCCAGAACAAACTCCTGCCATCCAATCAATGTTATGTACTTTGAGATGTGATCATTACATTTTACAAACGATGTTCCACCAAATAAGATTTGTCTGTGCGGCGGGGTCACATTAATGGCTTGTTTCCTTGTTGGGTCTGACTCCAGACATCGTATCACTGACTGATAGCAGAGGCAGTACTTAGAGTTGCATTGCTAAGAGTATGCCATTGTTATTTTTTTAAATCTTTAAATACTCTTTGTATTCCATATTAATGTATGAACCTTATAACAAAACTAATGTTTTAAAAAACTAGACACAATGAAGGCTGCCCTATATGGAATTATAAATAATAGTGCTTTTTTGGCATTTTAGTAAAACAATCTAATTGCTAATGCTGGTTCTTATCACTTCTCAGGGCATCTCTGTGTTGGATTACAGCTTGAAACATATATATTTATATTCACTGCCGAAGCTGAGAACTGGGAGTGCCGTAGATGTCACTGATGATAATGCAATAAAAAGCATTTTGGGGGGTATCTGCACTTCCGCACTTAGGCTCTTGGCAGTGGTTTGATCAAGACAGAATAAGCTTGTGACTTTTCAATTCCAGCTATAATTTGTTTCGATATTACATCTCCTGGACAGAGCAAGTGATGGAATTTTTCCTATCCGCGGCTGAGGCAGAGGGGAGGCTGACGATGTCCAATAATAGGTTATCACCGACCATATCTTTTGCAAAATAGAAACGCAACACATGTACATCTGTGGCCTAGTGTCAGAGCCTTAAATATACATCAGAAATGCATAAAATGTGCTGATTGCCATTCTTTTCCGACAGCGTGTCAAGCCCCGAATTTATTTTTGTTCCCGGGCTTCCAGATTACAATGAATCGCCAGTAGCCTCTCTTGACATTGATGGCTTTGAAGAAAGTGACAACATTAAATTTATTTTCTGTGTACATATGTGTGTGAGTGTATGCGACTGGACAATGTACCAGTGTTTTCTCTTAGATTGCTTGAGGTCCATCAGCAAGAGCCAAGGCCTTTCATATCGTATGTAATTTACTGGAACCACATATAGTAGCAGCAGAACTGCAGGAACACTGATCAGATCTCTGGAGCACTGTTGGTTCTCACAGGAAATGTAGCTGACACAAAGTGAAAACTCTGTTTGATTGTGTTTCTAAAGGAATATCCTTGTTGAATCCAGCACACCGCTGACCCCAAGTCCTACCTCTCAGTCAGATGTTGTGGTGTGCCCCCTCAGAATTTAAGACTAGTAGGTTTTCCACATATTTCTGCAAATTAATTCTTTGATTTTTCATCTTTTTTTCCCTGACAGCAAAGTCAAACTATCAGAACTGTCTGATTACCTAACATGACCTGTTTAACTTTTATAGGAAGACCTTTGACAGTTAAACAGCAAATGTAGGTGAACAGTCTGGAGACAGGATAAAGAAGGAATCAAGTGTCTAAAACAAACAACAATACTCATTAATTTGCTTTCCACGTCAAACTTTTGAAAGATAAAGGCTGGTAAGTGTAACGTGTCCTGAACTACAACCATTCTTTCCAGTTGTATAAAAAAAGAGAGGAAAAACTCACTGAATGAATCGGCTTAATGAGAAACCCATTTGGACAGAGGCATCAAGCTATTGACCTCTCTTGAGGCTGTGAGGAGTGAACGCTTTCACATGTTACTGTCTATAAATTTTAGCCGTCGACATGGAGCCCTATTTCATCAGGGGCCGGCCTGACGTGCCCTTCGGATTGATGTTACCCTTGCCCATTTGTCTGTTTTACACTCCTTAGTGTCTTTGTGGTCCGCTAGACCTGCACCTCTTCAGCGTGATTGGGTATTGACAACAAATCAAAGGGGATAATATATGGTGATGTTTGCCAGTGTCTCAACAAGACAAGATAGTTGCACGGCCGCCTGGCTGGTTTACATGTGTTCTCTGTGAATATCAGAGAGACTGCATATCGATTTCCCAGCTCACAAAGACTCATTCTTCTTCTGGTGGCCAATACCTAGTTTAGTTAAAAGTGTGACAATAAAGAGGGCTGTGGGCAGTGAGCTTAGAATTAAGCCATACTTGACATGCAATGAAAGACCCCTTTCTGTGGAGAAGGCTCTTCATGACTTAAGTAATAGACTGGGAATGCAGTTATTGCTTAGCCTTCAGAATTCCTTTGCTTACGAGGTAATGTGTATATCAGAAAAGTTTGTTTTCTGCCCCTCAGGCCTACTCAATAAATGAACATAACAGCGGGTCCTTCTCTCTCCTGCTCTGTCACACACACACACACACACACACACACACTGAGCATCTTTGAAATGGGTTTTGTATTGATTTTTGTAACTACCCTGTTAGATGACGTTGTGCCTTAGCGTGTCATTTCTAGATGGCCCTGCCCCGAGCAGGTCATTGAGGTGCTAACTGTCATTTGGAGGGACAGAAAAGCAATCATAGCTTTTTCATTACTTACTGTTTTCCCTCCCTCCCCCTCCACGTTTTCACTCTCTTTTTACCCCCAGTAGTGGGATCGCCTGACATATTATGGCTTCTGTGATTTAACTGCACTCTTAAATTAAGTGCTGGAATATCAAGCTGTAGCTTTAGAAAAATAAACTCTGTGTCAAGAGATCAAATACCCTGGAGGTCAAAGTCATGAACTTGTAGTGGTGCACTCATCAATTTCAAACTTGTATGGGCTTGTTCAGTTTTAGATACACAGGAGGAGAAGGTTGCAGTTTGATTATGGCTGGGTATATGGCATTTTGATTTCATTTTGCAATATCTATATGTAGTCCAGTACAATATAGACTATAGATGGAATTAAAGGGAATAAGCACACACTAATTCACTGATTAGGTTTCTTCCTAATTACGATTAATGCTGTTTTTTCTTCTGTCTTTTGAAAAGGTTTAACAGAAGCACTACATGCTTTCAGAGACTTTTTTTCTCTTATTAAATTTTTAGGCTTGGTTTATGTTGTGCTTTTAAAATAGTAGGTTAATTAGTAGAGTTAATTTTAGTCCACCTACCCTGATTTGCACCTCATCCCGATTTTGTCTTTTAATTTCAGAGCATGCATGCAGTTTGTATATGTCATTTCTAACAAAAAAGTGTGATATTAAAACAGTAACTTAATTAGTGCAGGAAATACCTGAAAGTGCTTCATCATAAGTCACATTTCTCTTTCTCATTGTGTCTAGAAATCTCTTCAAGATGAGATGATCAGATTCGGGTTTAGGAGTCATAATACTTTTGTTGTCTTTTGTAATGTGAGGACTGGTGTGCACATATCAGCTGGCGCAGAAAATTGGACCAATAGAGACAATAGTCGAAGGATGACGAGATCAAAGACAAATAATGTGGACCACTTACTCTGAGTTGTGCTGTTGCTGCCACTGCGGAGTGCTGAGGGCTCTTGTTTGGTTTTAATCAATGAGCCTGCTCAATGCCGCAGCCTCGCACTGACTCACATCACTTTATCGGGAACTTAATCACCTGGGCCATTTTTAATTCAGTGGAAGGAGTAATGAGTGATGTCACCGTTTCCTTGGGTTACAGTAAGAGCTTTGGAAGAAGGCCAGGGGAAATAGTCGCAGATGACTAGTATGAGCCTCATTTATCTACCTTAGTGAGGAAAGTTCATTTACTTTGAGTGTAAACTTAAAAAGACATTCATATTATTTATAAGATGCAGTTTATTGCAAACACATGCACTTTTAGTCACAAAATATGTATGACAAATATGCCATTTCTTTTCAATTATGAGACCAGCGTGAGCCTATAAAACTCTCTTACTGACTTCACTCCTTGTGGGGGTCACCTTCAGCTCAGCTTTGCTCTAATAATGGCTTCAGAGAAAGACAGAGAGTAAGGGATGAAGAACAAAGAGATTAGACCAGCATGTATCTTCCTCACCATCCTCCCCCAGTCTAAATATTGTTCTTGTTATACGTTAAGTGGCAAAGAGGAATTATGGGACCAGATTCATAATGCCATTAACGGTTAGGCATAAGGATAGCCATTACATCATATGTTCAATGTGACCCCATTACTCTCCATCAACTTATCCATGCAGACATCCTGGGGACCTGAGCTGTGGCCCTGGACAACCCTTGTAAGCTCTCCAGAAGCTGGCAGGGCCTGCCTGCTTGCCCAACCACCCCACGGGGTCTCTCAAATATGCACATTGAAAACCAAACACATGCAAAAAATCTTCTCCACATACTTAAACAAACACACACAAATTTATACACGACAAAGATTGGATACACGCAAAGAAAAATTAAAGAAGAAATATGTTAACAGTTACTTGAGGAACACAAATTTACAGACGCACACAGACATAGGAATCCACATGCCTGCTTGAAACCCTGCTTGTCCATCGTGCCACTGGAAGATTGTGCTTCATTCCACTGAAGGTGTTATGGGCTGTTATCAGCAAGACCATTCCATGGATGGCTGCCCTAATTGAGAATAATGAGGGTCACATTGAACATATGGTCGCTGTTGTGTCCCCTTTCCCCCCTTCTTCTCTCCTTCTCTCTCTCTTCTCTCTCTTCCCAACTCCCCCAGACAAAGGGTTCAGTCAAACTTTGCCAAGGCAAAGCAAAGATCTTTGTGGCAAGTGGAAAAAAGAAAGGACACTGCTAAAGTTCTTCTCCTTTCCCGCTGACAAGTTAGAGTAATGCCTATATAATCAGAGAGAGGGGCAGTGACCGGCCAATCGGTTGACGGTGAAATGCTAACCCCACTGGGACAAACAGTGGTGGTGGAAATACTGGCTAAGCATTGTGCTGATACCAAGCTCCTTTGTTCTACATGTGAATCTGGACATTCGCTCTTCATCACCAAGGTCCTTCTGTCATTGAGAGTTTAATGGAAGCGCCAGCATATTTTAACACCGTACATCACGCAGACGGACAGTCACAAGTTAGCTGATAACAATTAAACTTGCACGTGTACAATATCAAAAAATAAATAAATAAAGGGAAAATATAAAGCCAAATGTTATTTGACCTGATGTTAAAATGCATGCATTGCATTTTTTTGTATCTGTGCAGCAGAGCTGCAGGAAGGACATGATTCAGTGTGGATTAAAATGAATGTCAGCTGGAGTCAGGAACTTAGTTTACTGTTCTCGAAGCAGATATGTGATACGGTTGGATTTCAAAATAAATCTTAGTAGCCTGCCACTATCATGTCGTGTCTTTTGTCATTCAATATGTAGGCACAGGAGATATCTAATGTACACAGTTAAAAATCTGCCCAACTTGTTTTGTACGGGCAGATTCATGTCCTGAGCTCTGAGCACTTCATCAACACAACCTCATGATGAAAGAAAAATCCTGGAGCTGTTCCCGGTAATAACACTGTTGTGACTACAAGGAATTAATCTACTGAGACATCTCTCTTGCTTTGTTTCGAATGTTAAAATTGTCTGCCCTTTCTTCGCTCTAGGAAGAGCTCTTCTAGCGCTTCATTAATTGCGCCGACATTGTGAAGTTTTATGTCTTCCAAGGAGTTGTCAGGTCTCCAATGCTCCCCCTGATCTGCCAGTATTTGGTAAAAATAAAGTTAGAAACTGTCAAAACAAAACAGCAGACTCGCCTCTTAGCACCAGTGAACACAATGAAATGATTAGATTAACATTTGCTAATGTTCAACAATGGCCTGCTTGTTTATGCGACACATCCCTGCTGCAATGTCATCTCCAGGAAGCCCCTTTGCATGAAATACTGT
The DNA here is from genome assembly GCF_018398535.1 of Haplochromis burtoni. NCBI lineage: Eukaryota > Metazoa > Chordata > Actinopteri > Cichliformes > Cichlidae > Haplochromis > Haplochromis burtoni. Next base: position 498,496 of record NW_024582567.1, read on the forward strand.
ACGTCTCTGTTTACATAGGAAACATGCTGATTGGATCTAGTTGAGCTGGTAAAGACGCTTTATGAGCGCAGTGCCAAAATGTGAATTGATTTGCCGGCATCTCAGTTTCTTGTGTAATAACCTTAGGAGGTTGGATTTATGACTATCTGTGACCCAGTTGCATTGTCACTGTGCTGCATAGCCCCTGGATGCAGGCACGGGTCTCTGGTTTCATGTAAGACAGGTGTAGTCTCAACGTCTGATGATATGTGTAACACATGTGTGTACATTGTAGACATATGCCTTTTTGTACTGTCATAGTAGAATGTTAAAGTATATAGCCCCTTTGCTGACACACACGATATGTGTAACATATGTGTGTATGATATAGAAAGAAAGTTTCATGCTTGATGATTGAAGATACAGAATATCTCCAGCTATATGATCACACCTGACACAATGTGTACAGCATATGTGGTGTGTAAAATCGTAACATGTCACGAGAAGTGTAAACTTCGAGTATATACATGTTAAATTCTCCATTTTTCTCTGTGTAGCTATTGATGAACTAATTCAGATGGCAGATATGTTGTCATTTTTTATTTTGCAAAAATGTTAAACTACATTGTTAGTATTACCACTATATATACAGAACAATTAAGCTACCAGGGTTATTGTTTATCCTCAATGGAGAATGCACAAAGGTAGAAAACTCTCTATGTTATAGATAAACACAAACCCTATGTGTCGTATGATGAATGCGGCCACTCAATCCATAAAATATTGCTACTGTATATTAGGGCTGTATTGAGAAAATTTTGTCTTCATTTGTTTGACCGTCGAAATATAAATGTCCATACAGGCCCCCCGACCACTGCAGGAGCCAGCCGTTGACATTTCTCCACTTTGAAAACACAATGAAATCTGAATATTGCCTCGAATGAGCGGATGCCCGTAGGGAAATAATCCGGGGTCTCTGAATAGTCCCTAATTGAATTGTCTTTTACTAAATAGAGTTTGCTCTAATGCATACTCTCATCGGAGAATATGACAGCCGGTGATGCTTCTCATATCTGCCTAAAAGAGCCCCCAGATCCAAGGACCTATTAACTCTATTACCCAAACCAATATCCCTGCCTAAACCCATTACCCTGAACCTATTGTGTATTTTTGTCACTACATCTTTGCTCAAAATCCGAATCAGCCTTTGATGGATGCTTAACAAGACTACACTTTTATCACATATTCTGCTGACCTTCAACAAATTGCTTTGCAAGTTTGCTTCTAAGATGAATGTGACAGAGCCACTTTCTTTAACGCAGGATCCAGGGTGCAGAAATGGAGGGGAGGGGGGCTGTTTTAGTTTCTCCACGCTTGTAGGCCCTAACCTCCATTTGAACCCGCACCATTTATCAGATGCTGTTTCTGTGAAGTAGAAAGTACATTTCAGTCATGTAGTTATATTGCTGCAACTGGAAAATTGTAGAGATAGTTTGGTCAATTAGCCAAAGTTTAAAATAAACAAATGTCCATGTACTCCCTAAAGAAGAATGGAGGTTTTCCAGGCAGGGCTTGACAAGGAACAGGTTGAATACCTGTGTTGTTGTTTCTGGGTAAGGCATGAGGCCTGTGAAAAGTTCATAGAAATGATAAATCTTTACATCCCACAGCCCCTCCTCCCCACAGCTCCACCTCACCCACACATAAGCCAGACTCTCTCCAAAGGTGTAAATCACTTTGACCTGTAAAACCCCCTCAACACTGTGTAGCAAAACATAACTTATTGCAATTCTTCACCAAAGTAAACGCCACTGTTTTAGCAGACAGGCGGCTGATAACTGCCTAATATCGTAAGTGTGAATCATGATGTCTGATTCCGCTATATGCTCAAGTTACACAGCTGAATGGCAATGCAACTAATATTTTAATAATGGTTCAGCAAAAGTCCTGGAATGATATGGTGCCATGTGCCATATAATAGCTAGGTCCTAACCAGCCTCTTAGTAGTTGTCAGTAGTGATGGCGTGACACTTTTATGTACAATGATTCATTTCTTTAGTAAAAACATTATATATGCTAACATTATATGATGGTCCTTACAGACGCAAAGCAATATACACCAGCCTTCCATCCACATCCACTGGGATTCTTACAGAAACTGCATTCCATAAGTATCTCCACCTTAGTTAGCTTTGGAGAGCTTTTCCTTCGCTTTATCAGTAGGACCTGTGTCTTATCATGACTAATGCTGGAAATTCTTCCCTAAGATAAGTAAAGGAGCTTAGGATTACCCTCTTGACTGAACATTGGAAAAGAGTGGGTAAGACAGAGTATGCACTACATGTTTGTCCAAATGTGTGTGCGTGTGTGTGTGTTTGTGTGTGCAAGAGAAGAAAGGAGAATGTGTCTAAAGACGCGAGAGGAAGAGAACTGAGGAGGGGTTTCAGCTGGCTCCTCTGTATATTTTCTCAGTCTTGAGGCAACCTCACCATTAGTGTCAGACACTCAGATTATCCAACCAACGGAACTGGGATAAGTGGATTGATGAGGTGCTTCCATAGTCCCTGGCTGCTGCAATGGAAACAGGCTCTACACTCCTGAAGCAGCTATTTTCCTCAAGGAAGGGCAAAAATAATGAGCTACTTAACCAGACTGTTCACCGCATTTCTGTCATATTACAGCTGGCTTGTTTGTTTATCCCAGACAGATCTATATTTCACTTTTTAATTGAATTACTTTGATACAGACTAAAAGCCCTCTGCCTAATAACATGCCAATTACAATGAAGACCTACTTAGAATAAATATGAATATAATTCAGCAATTTATTGCTTTAAATACAGAGAGGGCCTGGCTCCCTTGACACCCATTGATTAATAATTGGTGCTGCAGTCATAAAGGGCAATTAAGGAGAGCAATTTCACATCTTCACTTAGAAGTTAAAATGCCATTCGTCAGAGAAAGCATGTAGTCTGTACCTCTCTAGTGCTAGATCAACAAGTAAATCAAATAGATATTCCATGACATAATGTATGCCCATGTTTAAGACATTGGACATTGTGATTTTGGAATTGATAGACCAGCATAGTCCGGTGGAAATGTTTGTGCTGTGCCCTGTGATTACCTTGTGGCAATCTGTTTAAAGCACTCTGCTTGATGATGCTTATGCATTTGCATTTCTTTGCCATTTGCATGGGTATGCTCTCAAAACCCATACGGTAATGAATCCTCACATTCTCAATTTATTAATGGAACTGGGCTTTGCAGCTTGTCCAAAACTAGTAACATATGTTCTGTAAATATGCATTGATTTATTTTGCTCGCAGATAAATTATTATGAAAAAATAAATAAATAAAAAAAGTGTGTTCAATGGCTACTTAAGTAATGACCTGTCTTCAGCAAAGTATTCACTCGGTACTCATAAACATAACGTATCGTATCCATATGGATGGCTTGCTGTAAGTCTATTAAGTGAATTTCTTTTGCTTTGCTTACTCTAGCAATACAATTTCACATATTAGATAATGCAGGATTTTCACCACTGGTGGAATGAAAAATGTGGCTAAAACAATTCTGCACATTGGAATAGGTAAATGAATAAAAAATGTGCAGTTTGTACAATGGTTAGAAAATATGGACACATTGAGGCTCATTGTAGTGATTCTCATCCACTGGTTTTATGATCTCGCGCTTACATACTTATTTATTTACCAGACAATTACAAATACATATTACCGAAAACATTTTCACTATTACACAAACATTGTGTTCTCCAATTTGTGATTTCAAGTCTTTATTATTCTAATAAGCAAAAGGGGTTTCTTAAGTCCTCACGATAAAGTGATGTTTCACTTGAGATCGGTTTAAAAAAAAAGGGGGACACATTAGCTATCTCATCCTTCAGCTGACTGAAAATGTATTGGCAGGATTCAGAAAATTTATGTCTTATTAATAAAATCCAGCCATTTGGAAAATATGGTTGGCTGCCTTACACAGTGAACATTATAAATACAAGAGTTAATCATTCTTCCACTGCAGTGTGTAGTTTGTTTAAGGCCCACCTCATTCACAGCATGTTAAAGATAGCAGCAATAACAATTTTATTGGCTCAACCGCTAACAGCTCTCTTGTCCTCGAGCCATGGAGGATGAAGGAGACGAACTGTGGAAAAACTACCAAAGTGCATATAAAAGTTAACCACTTACCTTCTATAAATAGTAAACTTTCCTGCTGTTTTTTACACGGATAGTGAAGCTGGAAACCTTTAAAGTGGGTAATTTATTCCTCACGAGTTAACGGCAAAGTAAACAGCAGCGCAAGCTCCATTTTGTCTTAAAAAAATACTCCATATAAGCGAAGGTGGCCTTCATTCTGTGACTCAAGTGTAGAGTTCATGACCAAATGATTGATCTAATCAGAGAAAGGGGATTTATGGTAAACACTGCAAAGTTTAAGTGAGGGTTTTAAATCAGCAGTGAAAATTGCCTTTATAAATAAATGAAATGGAGATATCCCTTCACATTTTAAAATCCAAAATCATTCAGGGCCTCTGACTAGACCTCAGACATGTATTCATAAATTGCTTATAGGAGTTTCATCTCAAATGTTTTCATATAATACAAACTCAATGTACCTTTATGATGAGAGCCCTGAATAACTAATACATGTACTAAAACCCAATATCGTCAGATTAAACCTTTAAATGAATTTGAATAGTTGGTGAAGAGAAATGTAAAACCCCTCTTATGAATTCACATTTTAATTTTCATGCATGTTTTGTCATGCACGTTTGTGACTTTCATTTTAAATTGGGCATGCCATGCATCATTATTCGCTTAATTAATTTAACTAGTGGGGATTCATCTTAGGGTCACTGGGCGCTTCTGTCAATATCGTTGTACGCGTTCATTTGTTGGGGAATATCACAGAAAAATAGGCTAAAATACTTAGCAGTAAATGGATACCTGTCATTTTTTCTTTGACCTTATGTCTTGACCCAGTAGGGTCAGCTATTAAACCCATCACCTACTGGATATTACACAAGTCCTAAACAACCTTCCCAAGGATAGGAAAATTATCATGCACATAGCCATAACTCTGATTCCATCAGTTGGAGCCAGGTTCTGGTTTAGCAGGTGGGAGTGAGATGTTTGACCTTGTTTAAACCCATAAATCTAATCTCATCATCCATCATCCAGTCAATTATTTGTCATTTGTGTCATGATCAACTGCTTCAGGGGATGAGTTGGGTCCCAGGTTTCCCAACAATCAATCTCAGTTTTTTCTTTGGAGACTTAGCTGATGCCCTCAGCTCAGTCAACTTACGGTCATGAGATACTCTTACTCAAGCCAAGAGAAGTGCCCTACAGTGATTCTATAATAGCATTAGAAATGAAAATTAAAATATGAATGCTCTATTGGCAGTGTTATGAAATGTTTACAAAGTGAAAGCAATACTATAATGTAAATATTGCGCCTAATAAGTGTGTTAAAAGTGCTTTTGAAAATCACAATTGATGTGTTTTTCCACAAATTTGTCTTGTAGTTCATTATGGAAGAACTGTAACATGAGACGATCGTGTCATTGAAGAATTATTCACTTCTCTAAGTCTGCTAAAACTTTTGTCTCCCGTTCCTGAATGTTCCTGACATTTCATAGTCAGCTGGTTTAGTGCAGTTTGTAGGATGATGGGAAACAAGGCATTAAGGAAGGAATACAAACTGAACTGTGCTAATGCTCAGGTGTAAGACAGGGTAAGTTATACAAATGCTGAAGTTGAGTTCGGTTTTCGTCTTTAATCCTTCTTTTATCTTTGTTCTTCGTGGACTGCCTCTCGGTTTCCAGGCTGTCACAGTGAAGGGGCATAATGGGCCTGAGAAGATCAACCCATCTAAAGAGGGATTTGGAACCTTTCACCTCTGAGAAATCCAGGCTGGGAGAAGCATCGGAGTTCATAAATGTGCACAAGTGCACATTTTCAAGAGATGTTATTAACCGTACCTGCGCTTTCCTGGAAAATCTCATCAAAATATAACTAAAGAAACTGATTCAATTTTTCTTTTAGAATTGAAAAATATGATTTAACTAAAAAAGCCTAAACATCATCGAGTGATGTACTGTTTGACTCAACAATAGACCTAGTTTGCTTAACATTGCATGGCTTCTTATTAGATTATTTTTAACAAGCATCCAATTGAATATTTTGCCAATCTAATCAGATGGGTTATGATAAACTCCTTGAGAACAGAATTCCACTGCTATTCTTTGTCAATGCTATAAAATCCATAAAGCCAATAGAAATGCTAAAGACATATGAGCCTTAAAAACATTACCAGAAATATATTGCAGCCCAGAACCTACATGTGGAATGATGTTATGTTATGAAGGATTGATCTTTGTGTTTCTTGAAATAATTAGCAATGATTTTTGGGCGTATGCATTGTGTGCGATTGCATATGTGTTTGTGCCATTTTCTCCAACCAGCATGGATTTGTTTATGTTTTCCTATTTGCCAAATGAGTTTTGTTTGAAAGTCTTAACTACAAAGACACTACTGGACATATAATATTAATGATAGCAATTTTAATTTAAGAATGAATAAACACGTTCTCTCTACCGTTTTAAGTGATGTACGGTATACCGTAAAGTCTAGTACTAGTATACTCCTTTACCTTATTTAAAATACACTGATATTTGAATGTGAGGATGGCATTCTTTATGAATGTGTATTACAGCTTGAGATAAATGATAAATATAGTATGCACATGTAGTCAGTAATTTAAGAAGGCTCTACACTCCTGAAGCAGCTACAAAGTAATGCGGAAGTGGAAAGACCATCTCTCTCTCACACACAGGGTGTATTTTTAGGTGTGTGTTTATTAAAGCCTAAGAAGCTATGCTGCTGACAACCATTAATCACTATATACCAATTAACAAAAGTTTCTTTCATGTTCTGCTCAAAGATGTTAGAAAATGAACTCCCTTGTCATTTTCAATGCAAAGGACAAACAAATGCTAATAAGATCTGTCCCTTTTCAAAGAGAACATATTCTACAGCTCCCTACTAGGTATAAGGGCCAATTGGTGAGGCTGGGCCGTATATATTAAGAGGAAAGTATTCTTAATTGCCTGTTTGTCTATTCTTAATCAACATGCTTTAATCAATATCAATATTGAAATTAAAGTTTTAAATGTTTGCAGTTCTGGGACAAAATAATTTCTTCTGACAGGTATCAGCAGAATGTTAGTGATAACATAACTGATATTGTATGACCATCGGTCATGAGTGAGTAGTACACATATACCTAAATAAATCTGATCTCCCTGTGTCCGATGCAATAAGCTGGAGAAATGCATTTACGAAATAAGCCCTGATTTGTTGGGTGCATTTGGCAGATAGCCAAAGGCAACAAAGCAACATAAGCAAAGGTTGTAATGTTGTTTACTGAGACTGAATCAAATAAGAAATGACAAACCACACTGTCTGATTCTAAAAATTACACTGAGCATTACTGTTAAATTGTCTTTATTGTTTGCTGGAGTTCCTTCTTTGTCATTGGGACATTTTTTTTTTTTTTTTTGTAAGCGGGGGCAGTAAAGTAGTTGTTGTTGATGGCCCAAAGCATTTTTGGTTTTGTTGATAATTTGAGCCAGGAAAAGTAAAGATAATTGGGTCAGGTAAATAATTTAGAAATGGTGGAAGGAACACATTAGTATCCAAATGACTGTGCTGTTGAAGTATAAAATGATTCACAAGTTGTTCATGTCATAATTGTAGTTTTTCTCATGTCAGTGTTGATATATTAGTCATTTCCCTCTAAGCGTTGTGGAAACATCTTGTGTTTTTGAAAAGCTAACTGGGTTATGAGATACAATGTGAAGAACATGAGATTTAGTCCTGGCACTAACACAGTATCAGCCAGGCTTTGGTAGGAACAACAATAGCGGGGCCTCCACAATATCAAATTTTAGAATCAGGAGTTTATGAGCAAAGCTTTCACTGGACAAGAGGACCTCGGGGCCTTATAGCCTGAAGAAAGGCAATTACTTGTGTTGGTATTATTGTGTGATGGATCCTATTTGTTGGTGACCTGTGAAACATGGAGTACAATATACCATGTCCGTGAAAGCTAGTGCATACACTGGTAAAACAGTGTTTTTGCAAAATGTATGTATCCATAGTGCAGTTTGGTTTAAAAAAAAAATCTAAATTAAAAATTGCAAAATGATAAAATAGTCCGTCTGGCCTTTACACAGCATTTTTGGCTGATTATTGTAGGTGATTTTAACGTCCACGGAGATGTTGAAAATGATGTGAGAGAACACAATGCAGAGTAGCTAGCTAAACCTCACTACCAGAGAAGTCGATTGTTTTGTTGTTACATCCTCACTGCATACAACTCAAAGTGTCAAATAAGAGATGCACACACCTTAAAGTAGATAACTCATACGATGGTGAATTGTTTTATTAATTTTAAAGACCTTTGCATGCTTGTTTAAAAAAAAAAAGCCCTCCGTAAAGCTAGCACACTGTCACTGATCACGTAAAACAGGAACTACAAGGTTTCTTTTCAGCACTGTGGCTAGGCTGGCAAAGAGACAGAGCTATATATCCTTATACAGAAAAAGAATTAGTAGTTGTCAAACAGCTGGATGATCATTGGACATTATTTTGAAGAGTTTTAATCAGGATTTAGAGTTCATCATAACAAAGAAACAGCACACAGAATCTAGTGAAGGTTACGAATGACCTTCTTTTGGCCTCTTGTCATATTAGACCTCAGTGCAGTGTTCGACGTTAAAGAAGTTGTGCTGCACTGGTATGAATTATATCTGTCTGATATAATCCAGTTTGTTCATGTAAATGGGAAATCTTCTTTACATACTATAAAGTTAGTCATGGAGATCCACAGGGTTCTGTGCTGGGACCAAGACTATTTACATTATACAAGCTTTCCATAGGCAATATTTAAAAACAAACTAACAAAAAAACATTGCAAACATGTTATTACTATAGAGGCAATACCAGTTTTATTTATTTATTCATACCAAATGACAAAAATAAAATCATGAAACTGCAAGCATATAGCAGGCAAGCCATATAGCCCAGGACGACCTTTAATTTCTGGCAACTCTTAATTATTGTAATTGGCCCTAAAAACCTCAGAAACACTAACCAGATACTTGCTCTGGACGGGATTATCTTGTTCTCAAGTAGCAGAGTGAGGAATCTTGGAGTCATTTTCGACCAGATAATGTCCGTCAATGGAACAACAAATATAAAGGACTACTTTCATTCATTTGCACAATATTGGTAAAATTGGAAATATCCTGTCTTGTGATGTTCAAAAATTAGGTCATGCATTTATTACCTCTAGGCTGGACTATTGTTATTCATTATTATCAATTTGTCCTAATACCCAAAAAATCCTTCAGTGCTAATCTGTGGTCACCTTTAGCATTTTCACAGGAACCCTTAAAGAGAGATTATATTTCTCCCATATTAGCTTCTCTGCATTGGGTTCCTGTTAAGTCCAGAGCTGAACTTAAAATCACTTTCTTCATATAAAATATCTTGAATGACCAGGTCCAGTCATAACTTAAAGCGGTCATGCTAGAATTTTGTACCAACACAAAATTTTGCTCTGAGACTGGCTTACTTCCTTGTCCTATAAGGGAAATTTGAGGCTGATTTTTCAGTTATCAGGCTCCTGACCTGTGAGACCAGTTCCCTAACTGGGTACTCTTTCTACTGTTAAGATTGGATTTAAAACTTTTCTTTTTTGCTAAACTTAGAGTTAGGGCTGGATCAGGTGACCATGAACCATCCATTAGTTATGCTACAATCCAGTCTTTAAGTCTGACGTCATTAGCTGTTTCCCGGGTCCAAACTCCACTACAGGTCCTAAAGCCAAACGAATACTGCGGCATCACTGAGAGTCACGAACTGTCTAAATTCTTTCATCCTTCATAAAATGATCAGCGTGGCTGCTCTACCAGGTGTAACAATTAAGTTTAAAATCCAGGCATCCATGAAAACAGAATTTATCAAATTTAATGGAATTAGAAGTTAGCAGCGAGTTAGCTCGCTAGTTTCCACCTAAACATAATATACCATGTTTTGACTCAGGGATTTCTGAAAAAAATTAAAACATAAAGCTCTGCTGTCACTTCCGACATAAATAAAGGCAGAAAACTAAACAGCAGTGACGTTTGTATGGTTACTGAAGTTGGGCTAGCTGCTATTTAATGATGTGCTATGTGACGGCTAGCTACGCAACTGTGGTTAGCATAATATAAACACATTAGCGCAGTGAAGCTGGAGGAAAGCCCTAACTTTTTTCCACTCGATAACAGTTAACGTGAGGGTTCCCGATGCGATTGCATTCCAGGATGCTGTAAACGGACCAAACTTCAGTCAAGAGAAAGACTGAGATAATCCATCCACAATACGAGGTTAGTCGTTAATATACTGCTGCACGGGCTGGGCTGTAGTTACATCATTAAAACGAAACTTTAAAATGAATAGTGGTAATAATAAAAACCGAGAGAGGCCGGCAGTGACCACTGCCATTTTTAGGGGCTTGTTCAGATTAAATAGAAAAAGATACAAAGCATTAAAACATGTTAAAAATAGATCAGCCTTAATAAACCCAGAGTAGTTGTGATGCAGAAGCAGGGTTCATACATCATCACTTAACCCTTTAAGACCTACCATAGAACCAAGGCCGTCAGAGCTTACTTTATATTTTTACATGCTGTAGTGCCATTTCTGGGAGCATTTCAGGTTGCTATACATCAATACAACTGTTATAGCCCATATTTTAATAATATGTATGCATTAAGTCCATAGTAACTACATAAACTGCAAAAAAGTGCAATAGAAATTTAAGAGGTTTATCCCTCAAAACTTTAAATACAAAAAAGTTCCAAAAAATAGTTTACAACAACTGGGAAATTTATTTTGAGTGTCTTCATAGTTTTATTTTTGAGATACACCAATTTTTATATACTGCAGGAAAAACGAAAAACAATCCTATGATGCAAATTTGCAAAGAAAACAGCATGTACATTAAAATAAACTATTTTAAGCAGTGCAATTTGAGTTCTAAGCATCCCAGCAACTATTCAGAAAAGCATAAAGTCAAACATGACTTATAAAAACACCAGTATAGGCTTTTAAGGCATACAAGTAAAAAACTACATTTTCCGCGAAAATTAAGTCACTTCCGGTTTCGGGCAGGTAATGGCGGACATGCGATCGTTCGTCTGTTTCAATGTGGGAAGTGTTACGAACAGCTGATCGGATTGCGAAAGCGTGTTTCTGAAATATTATGTTTTTGTTCCTGCAAGCGCTTTTTATGCAATATTTGCAAAGCTGATGGCATAAGATGTAAGTACAACTCCTCTGGTTTCATATGCAAAAAAAATTATTGCGCTAGCTTACGCGATTCCGGTTCTACAGGGATTTAAAATAGTTACGCAAAAAGGCTTTAAAGCAATTTTTCTTTACTCATCTCTTGTCAGTCTCTTTGTGTTTATACACCACTACAACTGTTAATCATTATTGTTAAACTCTGACTCTTTTTTCCTATAGTGTATCTTTTATCTTGACACCCTCTGCTTTCTTCTCCTTCTTTTGCAGATGGCTGCCTCTCATTGAGGTTTCTATGTCTTTAAAGGAAGTTTTTCCTTCCCACTGTCAGCAAGTGCTTGTTCTTGTCTTTTTGTTGAGGTTTTATGTCTAATTTTGCAGGGTCTTTATCCTACAATGTGAAATGGCTTAAGGCAACTGTTGTTAAATTGGAGCCATATAAATGAATCTGAATTAAAGTGAATCATGGTGATTCGGTTTCAGTACACTTTAACAACCTTTAATTAATCATAACATTTTGGATAATTAAACAATGAAAAATGACGACTAGTAATACATTTCCAAGACCTGATATAGAGATATCAAATGGCCCACAAAATCAATAGTATGCATTTGTTTAATAATGTTACAGGAAGTTCAAGGTGGGGACGTGGAGCAGATGGAGGCAATATGTAAAGAGAGCAACAGCTGAAACAAACGAGAGACATCTTGCCAGAGAGCTGCCGTCACTTTTCAACACACTGGATCAGGCAAGACAAGGGCAACCCCACAGGGGGCCTAATGCTCACTCCGATCTTGAACCTTTCATTTCTCTCCATAACAAAGCAGGGAGTGTTGGTCTCTGTCATGCACAGGCTTGTTTATTCCACTGTAATATAAGTCACAGCACTTAGCGAGTAAAATCTAAAGAGTCCACTGGAACTGTTCAGTATGCTAATATATACTGCTCAAAAAATATTAAGGCGATACTTGAATCACGCATCAGATCTTGATGAATGACAATATTCATTACTGTCATTTATGGTATAATTTGCTGAGAATCCAAATTGCAGCTAAAATCAATGTAAAAATGTTTGAGTGTTACCTTAATATTTTGAGCAATAAAACCATTATTTACAGTGCTCACTGTGGTGCAGGCTGGACATATTCAGCCTTAATTTACAACCATAACATTTCTGAAACAATAATTCATGATCTACATGTTGTGTAGAGATTTCTGTTAAAGCAGACAAGTACATTCTTCACTCTGTCACATGTTTTACACCAGGTCTCATCCAGGGCCATCTCTGTCATTGTACAGTATATGTAATATGTCCCAACAGAGCACCTGGGGAACTGACCATGCTAACACCTGGGACACACAAACACACACACAGATTCTCCCATCAGGTCCTGTTGGATAGAATAACACCCCGCGGAGCTGCTCCAGTGCCACCTGGGTCCCACTCTCTCTCGCTTTTTCTCTCTTTTCCTGCACCATCCCACTGCAACATGGTCATGTCACTGCCAATCAGGCCTTCCTGTCACTGCACTGTGGTGTGCGTGTATGTAAGGCAATTGCACTGCCTCACCCCTGGAGTGGACACAGAGAGGCAGACAGTGATGGAGGCTGCCACCTAACAGCCTCTAATAGCACCTGACATGGCGTTACACACAGTTACAATCTATGTGCCACCCAGCTGAGTTTGGGTTAGGATAGGACTGGCGAGGTGGGGGATGAAGAAGATAGGGGTTTGGGTGGGGTTTATGTGGCTTAAGAAAGGCAGCGTATTGCATTTAAACTATATAAATAGTTTAAATAAAAATGCTCTTATAAGTCTTAATTCATATTTTTGTTGTTACATGCAATAACAGCAAACATTTCACCACAGACTTTTATCACACTTTGGCCTTTTTTAACATTTCAAAATGATAATATACAGTTTCAGTTCTTCAGTTTCTGTCCATACTATGTATCCTTCACACTAGCCATATATCTTTGTTAGAGGATTAACCCTAATCCACCTCTAATTAATCTCATCCTATATAACTTTTCATAACACATTCAAACTTTCTCCTTTTTACTCCTCGGGATAAAACCATTTGTCCTGTACAGTCCAAACAGGGCTTAAGTGAGGATGACCCATGCTGCCTATCTTTCTATGCCAGCTGACACTGTTTGTGACCCCTGAGCAGATGTTCCTTGTAATAATCTGCAGTTGAGAGAGGCATGCACGCCAGGTGGAGATCCTGGGGTCCACTCCCAAACGATTTCCTTGTATAAAACAAAAGGAGCTTTGAGGTATCAGCTTTCGGTGACACAAAGATTGGGGTGTAAGGGCCTGCAGAGGAGAGTACTTTTAATACAATTAGAGGTCTTTAGAAACAGGCAGCAGGGCTAAGCAGGAAAACAGGGCACTAACTGACTGACTGACTGCTGGGCTGACTTGGCAAGATAAAGACAAAGATGTTTAGACGGGCACAAACAAGCTTTTAAAATGATACAAAGTGCAATGTCGTGGCAGGTGTTGAGGTAAGAGAAAATAAAGAGGTGGAAATGAGAGAGCCGTTGGATGATATTCCATAATCTCTGTAAAACTATCTGGATCTGGTTTTAGTTTAGGAGGCTGGAGAGAGATGGGGGAGGCAAAGGAGAGGGAGAGAGTCAGTAAGTCAAAGACAGAGGAAAGAGAGACTGGGGGACTGGAGCCGCTTCAACCAAAGTCCCCTAAGCAAGGGCACAGCTCCTGTTACCTCCTGCTAATGGAGTAGGGCTATTTCAGTTGCATTGATTGACTGCTTTCTTCCTCTGAGCAGCAACTTTCTCATATCTGGGGGAAAATAGATCATAAGCACCCCGGCAGATGAGAGGAGGCTGGTGGAAAGAGGATGATGTTGGTGGCATGAACATCCTTCTGTCTTCTTCCTCATCCTCACTCTTCCTCTTCCTTTCTGTGTGACTGTCTGGTCGCTTGGCGGTGGAGGTGGGGTGGACAGGCATTGGAGGTGTAGGGAAGCTATTGTGAAATTCCTCCAAAGACCTTTAGGGGGTGCAGTCATTCCACCTTGAAAGAGAACAGCCCCCCTGTGCTTTACCATAACTGTCAAATGCAAATCCTCCCTGGTTGATTGTTTTCATTGTGGGAAGAAGGGGTAAGGCTGAGGTAACTTTGACAGATTTCCTGAATAAGAAATGGGACAGGATATGAGAATTTATCTGACAGGTATACACGGCTGATTTGATACCAATGCAGAGCTGGATTTGCAGGTCACAGCCAGTTTCGGTGCCAAATTAATGATGGGTACTAATTAATTTGACAGGGTGGGATGAGCAAGGGCAACACTACCCACTACTGATGAAAGCATGGCCTCTGTCTCGATTAGAGTTCCTCTCAAAATGAACAAGTAGCTGACATTCATAATTTGCAGTGTACTAAAACAACTCAATCTTGCTTTAAATACCACGAGCTATTTATTTTGTTATTTTTTGAGAATAGATAGATAGATAGATAGATAGATAGATAGATAGATAGATAGATAGATAGATAGATAGATAGATAGATAGATAGATAGATAGATAGAT
>NW_024582567.1:513431-579316 GCF_018398535.1 Haplochromis burtoni
ATAGATAGATAGATAGATAGATAGATAGATAGATAGATAGATAGATAGATAGATAGATAGATAGATAGATAGATAGATAGATAGATAGATGATTATGAAAATCATGTGCATCACTTAAATTACACCCTTGAAAAGTAAGAAGACTTAAATGTTAAATTGATCATTACACAAAAATAATCACACAAGCCCCAACAATAACTAATGCTTTTAAACAGCTGCTAATCTGCTTTCATTGGCTTTCCAAGCCTGAGGCGTGCAACTAAATGTGTGCTTCTGTGTGGGGAGCTCTATGGTGAATGCCTAATTATCTGATTATATATGTTTATTCTAATTCATTCCTCTAGAGGACTGCAGAAAATACAAAGAAACCAAGCACCGGGCACACCACTTATAAGTGGCATGAGGACCTCCCCTCACTTCTTCACACACTGTTTAGTTTTCCACATAACATCTGCTTGCCTATTCATAATCTGTCATTTAAGTCATAATAGATGTATCTGTTTCATCCACAAACCACCGCTGTCTGCACAGATTATTTTAGTTTAATAAGGAAACTGAAGATGCTTTTAAAGTCAGTTATTTAGTCTTTCTGTCATTACATAATTTTTCTATTTGTTCAACAATATTTCAGTATTTTTCAGTATATTTGTTCAACAGCAAACCCCCCCCAGAAAGAAAACATTGATATGTGATTGAGTTTCAATAATATAAGGTGATGAAAAGGGGACAAAAGCTCTCTGAAAATAACTTATTGTGTCTGGTGGACTGTATAAAAATGTGACTGAAAAGCCATCAAAAACATTTCCCTCAAGTTGAAATTGTATTTTTATAAGCTCAGACAACCACGGCAAATAGCTGTGGTGATTTTGATAAACCAGTTAGCAAGTGTGGATCAAGCCATTCAAGATTTCAAAGGTGTAGCTTTGAATTTAGGCCTTTACCCCTTCAGAAAACTTTCTTCTTTATTTTCCAATTCACTTTTTTTTCTTTTCTTCTTTTTACTATTAGGCATTACTATTTTCAAAAAAAAACAAAAAAAAACGTTACATTTCTCTTTCAGCGGCTGCAGTATTAAAATATGGGCCCCCTCTGAATATGTGGTGTTCTTATCCCACACTTGAGAGGGACGTGCTTAATAGGCTTCAACTACTATTGCCTTTGATCAAGTTTAAAGAGGAGCAAAAAGGGCTCTGTAGCTAATGCTGATCCCCATGGCTTTCTTCACACCCCGTGTGCTCTCGCTCCTGTACATTCATGCACACAGGCACACAAATGCACCCCACCCCATGTCTCGCACAGGAGCGCACTCTCCCACACACATATAACCCCACCAACCATGAGGCTACAAATAGCTAACCAAGGTGACTCTATCGATCTCCAAACAACAGCAAGAGAGAGACACACAGGAAGAGTGCGAAAGACTGCGAAAGCATGTTTCTAAATGGACAGTGGGTGAAGGTTTTTGTTTTCTCTTCATCACTATTGTTAAATATAACCTTGTAATATTTTTTTACTTACTTTTGCAAGTATTAAAATACACTGTTAGTTAACATGTACAGGTTTCAAATTAATGCCTTTATTTTTTACCTATTAAAGAGAAAACCTTAAATATATAAATTTGTTTTTTATGTTTTTGTTTACTTACATGCCTCTTTCTTTTAATATTTATTAACCACACACAAACACAACATAGATATACTACATGTGCACTAACTCAGACTGAGACAATGAATACTGCTGCTTCAGCTCAGTGTGCACTTAATCTTTTCCATTTTTGAGTTTAATGCACAATTAACATAAAGAAAGCGCTGCCTCCTCTAACTAAATGGCTGTTTTGTCAATTTGAGTCCACATTATACACAAGCCACATAGAGAAATATACAAGGCATCATGCTCATCTTGGAGTAAATCAATAGTAACCTGCTCTTCCCTGGACATACTTTAGTTTAGGTCAGCACTTGATTCTTCAAACATGTAAATTGATTGTCTGTCGGACACTGAAAATTGCTTTAATGGTCCTCTTTACAAACCTGGTTTGTATTGATTGCATTAGATTTTGAATAGCACACAAGCAATAGATTTTTTTTTCTTATGTCAAAACACAGATGAGCGCTCTCAATATGCTGGCCCACTGTACAGTGCAAGAACTTTCATGTTGGTTTCATGTTGGTTTTGCATGATTGCAGGTGTATTAATGTAGCTATGAAGGAGTTTTAGTTAAATACACTGACATTTTTTAAGTCATAGTTACACTACTAATTCAGTCCACTCCTGGATTTTGTAAGAAATTTTTTTTTAATGTTTTCAAGTCATTTAATTCAACTTTAAACTAAATCAATTAACAGATAAATAAAATCTAGCAATAACTCCTTTTGGATGGCTTTTTTTTTAACCTTTCTATTTCGATGTTTCATACATCAGTATTTTACAAGTCTTACAACAAACAAGGTTTGTTTAAAGCATCAGTGTTTCTTATGATCTGTTGTCTTCCTTCCTTTATTCCACTACCCTGATGTGATCTTCAGTGCCACTTTGTACGTCGTACTTTTCTCAATCATTGTATGACAAGGAAAGAGAGAATAAGGGACACCGAGTGAAAGAATGCAAAAGCGAAGGAAGGGGTGAAAGAGAGAGAGCGAGAGAGAGCGGAAAAGAGAGTCTCCAGGGGAAGTGAATGGTTGGAATGCACGTTGATGCTGGTTGAATGAGCTGCACACTGGGCTGGGGTGTACTGGAGGTATTGTGTTGATGCAGCAGGGGTCACAGTGGCTGTGAGTGACACCAAAACAACATTTCATGGCAGACGACACTGGTTAAAGGCTGTGGCCAGGCTGACCACACCTTGAGTAGCACCAACTATTCCTTCTTAAGGTAAATCACTTGAAATTGGGCACTACTGCTATTTCTCTGTGGAACAAAACTGATTTTTCTGTAGGTGGGAACGGATTGTCATCATTTTACCCATGTTCATTTGTTCCAAAAAAAGGTTTAAAATGTAAATAGCTAATATTATCCATCTGTGCTGCATGGTGTATGCCGCAAAAAACTCGTCATCTCTCAAGGACAAAACAATATTATATATACTGTAAAAAAGGAATCCTGTGTTGATTGGAAAATGAGGGCACTATCGTAAAGTTGTTTGTTTTTCTGTGGAAATCTGATAATGCGCTACAGTTTTGCCAAAAACAAAAAACATGCCCTCAGTAGAACACAACTGTGACACGCCATTTTCAAAATCACCTTTTAACTAAACGGTCTTTTCCTAAGCAGCAGCCACAGGGCAGGGCAAAGCGCAAAGACGCTGGTGCTCTGCTTAGGTTCTCTCTGCCTCAAGTTTTCATTGCCTCCTATCCACTCATATCAATCCCCTTTAGTAGTGAGGTAGCAGGCTGATAGTATAATTAGACAGCTAACATCTATTTTAGGGGTCTATTGAGCTTTCTAATTAGCAGCAGATTAATGGGCAGTGAAGGTTCAGCTTCACACCACCAACACCAGCGACCCACTGTTACCCTCAGCTGTGCACCGCCCAGGGGCGAAGAAGAGGGGTGAAATGGGGGTTGCGGTTTGGGAATGGAGTGTGTATGTGCATGAATTGAGGCTTTGGCCATGTTCATTTAGGGGTTGAAGGTGAACATGGTATGTGAGGGTATTTGATATTGTTTTAATAGTTGGAAGTAAGAAAGAAAAGGTTTGAGGGCTAGTGTTAGGTTAGGTCAAGGATTTGGTGTGCGTGTGTGTATTGCTGTGTGTGTGTGTGTGTATGTGTGGGTGTATACCTTTAGGTCCTTTAGAGACATTGTGAGGCACTAAAAGTCTCACCCTGGGGGTGCCGAAGCACTAATTCTAATTATCACCAGATTACAGAGATAATGGGAGACCCTGCTGTCAAGAATCTAACACCTCTCTCTCAGTCTCTTTCTCTCCTACTCTTTCTCTCTCATATGGCCATTTTACAGCCCAGCAGTCAGTAAGGTTGCCTGGTAAATGCAAGAGAAAGTGTTCAGGGAGAGAATGAGGTGCAGAGTGAGTAGTTTTCAGAGTATTAGAGAGCAAGAGAGAGAGAGAGAGAGAGAGGTTGAGGAGATTGAAGTAGGGCCAGAATTGACAGGAGGGTGAACGTGAGTGAAAAGGAGTTAAAGAGAGAGTTAGAAAGAGATAGAGAACGATTTAGTGATAAAAAGAGACTGCAAGGTGAGAGGGATGGGTAAGAATAGTATACTTACTTTTCTTACACACACACACCAATGTGCCGGCCCTATTTGGTGCCATCCAACCATTCACCCACTCATCCACCAGTCCTCTTTTCTCCCCTCTCCACTTCTCTTTTTTCATTGTTTTTTAAAAAAAATAACCATCTGTAGCCTTTTTCTCGCACTGATGAACATATATGAAATAGTAATAGCCAGGAAGATAAGAAGGAAAACGCAGCATTTCAAAAAGATTTGAGAAATTATTTCCAACATCCATGGCATGCCCTATGTCCTGGTGTCATGCGTAACAAGTTAGGAAGCATTATGTCCACATACTGCTCAGGTTTTCATGGAGACACTGCACAAGTTAATAAAAATAAGTAAACGACAGTCAAATACTTTTAATTACTAAGCCCTTTTATTTTGTCTACCTGTAATTTTGAATGACCCTGTCCTCCTCTCATAGTCATTTGGTTTGTGGCTTGTTCTTCCTATGTGATGAATGCTGCATCATTTTTTATTAGAACAGCACCAGTTTGCAGCCTGTTGAGATTCATAGCCAAAGTTTTTAATAGGTTTTACTGTAAAGCTCTGAAAAGTCTTCACCCATATGGTCTGTGTGGTTTCTGTTTCCAAAAATCTGACAACATTGAAATAAAAAGAAAATATTTATTACTTCTTTTCTGGATTAATTCTGTAATTAATGCAAGTAGAGAAGCAAAGATCTGGAGATTTGAGTGAGACTAAGGTCAGGGTGTGTCTCCCTATGGAGCAGCAAGTGAACTGTATGCCGTGCCAAATGGCCTACACCACACTGTTCTGCCAATCTGTTGGAGTTTGGCTCTAAAATGCATCTGCGGACATCCTCAGGCCTTTGGTGGGGTGCTTTATCATTCCACCAATAGATTTCAAACCTAGATTTTGGCAAGCCACATTTTCATCATTCTTATTTCTATGATTCGTACCTGAGTAGATAAACCACTCCGTAAACCTACTTGGTGAAGACTCATTGTGGAAATTCCACTTGCAATTGTCTGCAATTGCGAAATGATTGAAAGTGCTCAGTCCACTTTCGGGATGCAACAGAAAGTATTGGACTTACAGTGAGGGCCATGTCAAACAGAATTGCTGAACACATAAAGTCAAATGTCAAGAACTGTGCACTCACTTTAAATGATTGTTCATCACCGTGATGGATTTACTAGGAGCAGGAATGCTGTTTTTATTCTCAAATGAATCTGTTCAGGTCTTTGATGGGGGCCATAAAGAATGACATATTTATGCGAGCTAGGTGGTTTGACAAGGACAGCCTCAGTGAATTATTACAGTACACAGGAAGTAGGCTTCAGTGGAAACTTGGCTTCACTGTAAATTGTATCAGGATACTGCTGCATTAAGTGCAAGCAGCAGTACGTTAACAGGGCAAAAATATTTTTTATACAACAACCTAGGCAGTCACCATAACATTGTTGTTATATCCATTTAATTTATTAAAGCGGTCCAAAAAATACTTTCTTAAATAATCAATCATATGCTGCTGCACTTTAGTTTTGCAGCCACAGTACTTACTCGTGACACATTATCCCACTGTACACAATGCCCCCTCCTCCCCCAAGGCCTTATTAGGAACAAGCACCATTAAAATTTATCAGCCACCACCATTTTATTGCAACCTGTATCATAAATCCTATCGATGGTGGCAATATATAACTGTTTGTAGTTTATTATGAGTCTTATATCGTTATTTTCCTTACAGGGCACAATTCTGTTGTCTGACCTTCTATAAATCAGCTCTGTTTAATTAACTATGCTGGATACTAACTACCAGTTGCATTTGGAGAATTAGATATTGAATATCTATGCAAGTTACTGAAATTCCAGTTACATTCAATAGGAAATATGTTGCTGTTGCTTGTATTAGTGCAAAGCAGTGGAGTGCACACTGAGAATTATACAGATAATAATACTTTATTAACATGTACTATATAAATATACTGGTAGCACTTTCTATTACAGCTCAGTAATAAGTCGTAATAGTGGGGTAACAAGGCAGAAACAGGAATGTAATACTATAGACATTTCTATGTTATTATCACTCAATTACCACAGTAATAACCAGTTAATATCCAAGTAGCATGGTAGCAACAGTGGCTACAGTTGAGTAATATTGCAGTAATTTTTATGTAATTGGATAATAAGGTCCCCAAACATGGGGGTAATAATGTGGCAATAAAGACTTTCCCATGAGGCAAAACCAATTAGTAATAGTAGCGTTATACCTTGAGAAGGTAGTGTCTGCGAGTTTGAATTTTCACATTTTTATAAAGTGTAATCTCATAATAACACAGTGATCTTGGCTGATGTTTTAACACATTTGGATAGTATTACTATAATGCTTGAAGTCATCCTACTTTAGATTCCTCTTTGCACAACAGTTTTAACAGTTTAGGCGAGGAATCAGAATCAGAATATAACTGTCAACCCCCAGTGAATTTTGTAGTGGTTTATTTCTAATCATAGACATTAAATATTCCAGTGTGCTCCAATTTGCTATTTTGGGAAGAAAATTAAAGAGATTAATTCATTATTTTACTGTATACACAAATTAAATTGGTGGATTTAAAAAAATAAGACAAGGAATATCTGTGAAATTGTTGCTCAAAGACTGTCAGTTATGTCATGCTTCCTTTAACACTTCTTCATTCATAACTTTGAATCTTTTAGTATGCAAGTGGGCGGCTTGGTGCTACTTGCTGCAGGAGAGGCTGGATCTTTGGATGATTAGAGGTCAATCAGTGATGAATGTGGTGACACCCCCACCCACCCCAAACCCTAAATTGGATAAGTGGGACAACATGGATGACATCTAATTTTTGTGTGTTGAAATTTTAAATATGTATTCCATGAGCACTTTCTTTCCTACCATGACATATTTTTACAGTGTTATGTATTGTCATCCAGATATGCTGTGAAAGAAGTTTGGGTTTGGGGCCCTTATTATCCAGTTACATAAATTTCAGTGTAATATTACTGTATTAATTTTAACCACTTTTGTTACCATGATTTTTCATGGATATTAACTAGTTATTGCTTTAGTAATTGAGTTGTAGTAACTTGGAAATTCTATATTATTACATTCCTGTCTCTGCTTTGTTACCCCACTATCACCGCTCTATTATTGAGGTGTAATAGAAAGTGCTACTAATATACCTTTTAATTCACGCTGCATAAATTATAGCATTATGTAAGGCTACAAAACACTTTTTACAAAATTTTATTAATGAATGTACATGCCTTTTAAATATGTACATATAGTAGTCAATAAAGAGTGTAATAGTCTCACAGTCTCTTACATCCACTTACAGTATAATGCTTAACTACTTAATATAGTGGCGTTAGGCCATCTTCTAATGTGAAATCTATATCCACAGGAATAATTTTATCCCTCAAGAGGGACCACAAACATTATTTGGAGATTAAATATTCTAACTTACAGTCAGCTTGAAAAACCAACAATTTGAATTCCTGAGCTACAATACAGTAACTGTGCAGTCATTAACCATTGTACAGTCACTTGTTAGAGAGAATTCCCTGTACAGTACATAAACCTATAATTGCTGTCGCAAAGCTATTCCCACAAGAGAGAGATGGAGATGGCGAAATGGACTTTCACATTGTGTCTCATACTTCAGGAGAATGGTACGTTTGTCATTTATGTATATATATTTCAAAGGGCTACTCCTGTAAAGCAATCCACTAGCATTCCTCCCCTCCTTGGTCTGTTCTGTGGGACCGCTGTGTTGTCTACTGTGGCATGTGGAGTTTGAGCTGGGGAGTTAAATGGATTAATTACCTTTAAGGTCCTTTTGTGTCTTTTATTTCACAGACAGACTCACTGGGGGCTTTTGAAATGCCCGCTCCCCCATTCCTAATGATATAATCACGTAATTAGGTGATTTTCAAATGGAATCGCCACATAAGCAGGGGGTTAATTTTCCTCCCGGCCCATTCATCTGATTTGCTGGTTTTTCGTTCACTACTTCCACCAGTGTTGGTTCAGAAATAGACTAAAGGAGGTTGCATGACACTAAATCAGCATAACATAACAGAATGCTGCTTTAACATTACTGTACTCAACTATGATTTCACAGTTATATGCCCTTCAGACCATAGTACTGTGGAAGTAAAAGCTCAGCAGCCAGTATGTTACTTTAAACCATGAATATTAAACTTAGGATTGTGAAAGACTGTTTATGTGATTTTTTAAACCTAAAGAAAGCCTGAAAGTCTTTCGCAAAACACCAAAACTGTAAAACGTTGCAAACAGCTTTTTGGAATTCACCATTAGTCAAATTCACTAAATGTTAACAAATGTGCTACTTGTTTGTTCATGTTGAACTGTGTCTGAGACTTTGTGAATAAATGTACCTTTAAACAAAATAAAGAAGACATAAGGACAAGTAGCCTCTAGTTTAATATGAGGGTTTGTCTTGTTTTATCAAAGCCCAAGCAAACGGTTGAATACTGAGTTTGCCTGTTGTTGGCGAAAAGGACTATTTATTTGAGTTCTGGTGTTTTCATAATAGTATGACATTTCTTGAACCCCCATATAAAGATATTTAAGAAGATTTTATAAGTCATATCACTAATGCAGTGATCTGACTTGTTTGGTGGGATTTGTGACAACAAGACTAAACTGTCAAATGTACAAAGACGCTAGTCATCTGGTGCTTTAACTGGGTAAAAATACATTTATGTGGGTATATGTTATAGAATATAATTCTTGTGATCTGTCAGCATTATGTGCCTCCAGTCAAAGCAAGAATCCCTTGTGTATACTCACTATAAAACTAAGAATTTATCCCCAATTACAGTGGAGAGAAAAATGAATAGAAAGGATATCCAGTTTCACAGAGAACAGTATCACAGTTCAATGTATACCTCAATAGAGAGAAAGGAGGCGGTAACGCCTAGTTTCCAGAAATCTTAAATAAAGATTTCCTTCCCTTTTGGAAACTCTGCGGTGACCTAGATGAAATGCTGTCCTTATTGACTCTGAAGACAGGTCCAGTGCTCACGAACACTTGGGCATGGGTGAAAAGGTCTAATATTTGATGTGAAACAAGAAGGTGGCCTTTCATTCACACCACTGTGGGCTTTCTTGAGAACAATCAACAGCTCTCCACAGCAAGAAAGCGTGAGGAGCAATTCCTGTCTCCTCTCAGTCACGGGAGGAGAAGAAATCAGATAATTAAATGTGAGAAACAGCATAGAAAGAGAGAAAGGGGATGGACCTTTATGCACGGCTACCTTCCTGAGGCTACCTGCTCAGGCGTAGAGCTAGTGACCAAGCTAGCCATGGTGGTATACGCCATGAGCCCTGCAGCGTGGAAACGGTAACGGAGCAGACCGTGACAAAAACGACTGCACAGCCCCTCAATGCTCCACCTAGCAAACACAGACGGTTGTCAGGGACAGGCAAGTCAGGCATGTCCTCTTCAAGTGGCACCACGTCCATCAGAGCCCATTCTGAAAGGGCCCTCTTGCTGTTTGCATGGACTGAGCTCCAATGATATGCCTCACTCCCCTCTGAAACTCCAATGGTTGGTTTCAGTGTCAGAGCAATGGAAGAAGAGGTGTTGAGTCGCAGCTATTGTTAGAGACAGATAATAGGAGGGAGAGGAAAGTGTTAAAAATGATTGAGCCTCTGTTGGGGCTCAGTGGAGAGATCTGTGGACTGAATCACATCATAATAAGGAAGTGAAGCGGAGCAGGTCCCTTTTTTATTCTCCTTCAACAAGGCATTACATGGCAGCCATGTTTTGGTCTTGTGGTCAAATAAGCTGAAACAAAGAGGTCATCTGAGGAAGTGAAGCCAATGAACATGTGAGATTTGTAAAGAGAAATACAGGATAAAGCAATAAAATTAGTAAAATATTAAAGCAATGCAAATAAGAATTACAGTTATATATATTATATCTGATTAACTACCACTGCTTTGACCTATTAGTTTAAATTAAAGGCTAATTCATTGTGTAACACTGAATTTACTGAATTTACACAACTATATTGTTGACTGTAAATGCAGCAAACACTCTTTTCAATTAAGAAACATATTTTTAGAAATAGCAATAATGTTTAAAATAGATGGGGATGGAGAATGGCTTTGTTGTCCTCTGTGATTAAACCATATTATTTCAAACAAACTATTTCTCTAGCGGCAATAAATCTCCTAAATCATTACTGTTTGTGTGCGTTTCGTGTGTCCTTTTCCACCGGTGTGTATTTGCTTCTAGGTCTCACATGAATACAAATACCTCTGTTGAGGGTCAGTGAGAGAAGAGCTTTCTTCACTCTATTGACTGAAAATCTAGTTGTCTCATCTCTCTAAGCAGATGTCTTTCCCCAAGCATCTGTTTGTATTAGTACTGTAATTGCTGGTGATAATAAGCCCATTGATTCAGTATCTAAGGAAATAGTCAATCAGAGCAGCTCATTCGTCTTACTTTTCCTGACAGTTTTCCCCTCTAGCTAAACAGACAGTGCCAGGGCCTGGGCTTTGTTGACTGGATTGGAAAAGCAGACTGTGGTTGGCCAGCCTGTCGACTCTGAGTGAGTGATGGGATTGGTGCAAACACACCAGTGACCCGATGGCCCTTACAGGAGGCCCAGGGTGATAGATGTGTTGATTTGTTTATAGAAGCCTAATTCCATTCTCTGTTCTTTCTCTCTGTCCTCTTTCTTAGAGTCTGTCCATGCTTCTTTGTGTCTGCAAAATGACTTTTTCCCTCTTCTATCTAACCTCTCCTACTCTCTCCAACCATTCAGCTCCTCTCTGTGCATAAAATAAAAGCTGTTTATCAGTGACTGTTTACGCCATCAGTTACAATCACTGTCTTCAAAATAATCAACTCTGTGGTGTAGTGTTTAATGCATTTACCTTACATGGGGAAGATTAGCTGGTTTTAGACCAGGAGGAGACACAAACTCCGCCTCAGGGCCACACGATATTGTACACCTAGTGCTGGAAGGATTGTACTTATATAAATCGTTTATACCATCTGGGAATTCAAAGAAGTAAATAAATTCTTCTTGAAGAACAAAATCATGGGCTTCCTCCCCTTATCAGCAGTATTTGAGTTAATATGTCTATTAACACAGATATATGCGCTTAAAGAAGGTGTGGTACTTTTATATCTGACAGCTAATTAGTATTATAAAACTTGATAAGCTTATTTCTGAAGTGATAAGAATCTGTTAGTTTAATATATTATTAATAAATAACTTTCCGCTTTTGGCTGTGAACACATGATCTGGCACCATTTGTTTCACTCCATTAAACAGTAGAAATCAGAAGGGCAAATAAATTCGAAATGCCTTCACAGAATGGAATGAGAGTAAAAGTGAACTGTGCTCTGCCTAGTTAATAAATGTCCCATTCAGTGTGCTGGGTGTCCAGCTCTGCAACTTCAGAAGCTGTAATATTGTCAGAAATAAATCACTGAGCCTTAGCCACAACTAAACGTGTTCATTCGGTGAGGTTAAAGGGTAGAGCCACCCATTACTCTGTACTGCCAAAGGATCATTATTGTCGTGTCAATTATGCTACAAATGAGACTATGTGATAAATCTTTTCCCATCGTAAGCTTACAAATGATGCACAGTCTTTCTTTTTTTTCTGATTGGATATTGAGAAATTACTGGCACTGCAGAAAGTGTGATGCATTGTCTAAATTAAAAGTTGTTGATTAATAATACGTAATTCAGTGTGAACAACCAGAAAAAACTTTTTTAAAAAAAGTTACACTAACTCTTCTCTTTAAAACTCTAATTAGCAATGAATACGGATGACAACTGGGAGCGTTTACTAAAGTGGAAATGCAATCACATGAAGCAAAAGAGACACTGAAAAGGAATAGGATCTTTACCTTTGACACCCAGATATACACATCTGCGCACACCTAAACACACACACACACACACACACACAATCACAAGAGCAGAAAGAGGAGAAAGTAAGAATTCTTTACGGCCTGTCACAGTGTCAGAAGCAACTTTACGGTGAGCGTGTCTTAATATGCATGGCCTCTGAAAACTGCGGTACATTAGCAAAACATATGGCGACTTAATGATATCAATGAAGTGGCCATGAGGGCTGCCTAGGAGCAAGTAATCTGTTAGATGCGGATAGTGTTGCTCACCGTGCCCCACTGTTTCCTTCTGACTGATAGAACAAGCCAACGCTACGTCCATTAAGATCAATACGCCAGCCATTATGATTGTAAAAAGCACATTTACTAGGGTTGTCAGGCTCATTATTGCAAGCAGATGGCAGACCTTGCACTTACAATTCTAGACAAGGAAAGCAGTGACAAGACTTTAAATTAGAATCTATAATGCTAATCTATGGCCTGTTGGTTCAGTGGAGATAAAAAATGCATTATACACTGCAAGACAGTGAGTATTGGACTGGAGTCTTCTGAGTGAGAACAAGTACTGCAGAGCTATAGGGGGCAAATATACTCACAGTAACCTTGGGAAAAAATCTAACTCCTTTTAAAAGCATACTCCAGCTACATACTGTGTGATAGAGTTGCATTTTAACAAAAGTTGAATCCAGCCACAAATACGTCAGTTATTAATCTCTGTCCAGAGTTTATTCTTAAAGCCCTGAAGGGTTTTTGTTACACTCACTGGTGAAGGCTCTTCGGGGTTACTGCTGTTCTGGACTAATACTGCATTGTAATAGAAAAACAATTAATTTAACAGGGTAGACAGGGTTTGATTAGAAACTGATCTATTGAAATGAACAGAAATCTGGTATTCCTCACACATTACTGTATTTTCCAGCATTTGACAGCTGTAAAATGTTGTATTTTTTGTCAACCTTTTAATCCAAAACCTTGTAGTTTGTGGGCAACAGAAAAATCTTTCAAATAAAGGTTTGTTTGAAAATGCATGACCACGATTTACAAATCTGTGAGCATGGATAAGGAATCCAAGACCGAGGTTTTGTATAAGACAATAGTGATTTACACACGGATGAACCTAAGCTTCTACTAAGCTGAGTCTAGTTAGCAGATTAATGGCGTCACCTGTACATCAGAGAATGTGACTTGTGTATATATGAACACGCATGTTGTTGCAGGTAGCGGAGAAACACGTGTAGGGACGGCGGATCAGTGACTACACAAAGCAGGCTCATACTGTGCTCAGACTGTTTTACAGTTATTTTATTAACTTAAATTTATGAATGATTGAATGCTAATAGTAATTCTTGAAGCAATGTCTCTCGAACAGCAGTTATACTAAATGCACTTACCATGTCTACTAAAGTCACTTTTACTTTACAATTTGTCTGTAATTAAAGAAAAGGCTTTTTGCAAAATGTCAGTATTATATGTGCACACTGTCTTCCACACTCTTTTTTCAATACGTCATTGCATCTCTTTAGAGTAGCAACCGCTAGCTTTAGCTGCTGTATGCTTGAGTCACACTGATGGATGAATTGTTTCACAACTAGTTAAGGTTTGATAAGTACAGTAAATTCAAGTGCTGGTGTTTAACAGTAGAGTTGTTAAAATGATACGGAAGTGCAAATCTCTTCACTCCGGGATTCTGTTCTGGCATTCAAGGAAAGTTCACTTCACCATCATAGTCTCAGTTTCCCCTTTAAAGAGGAAGTCATGCTCTGCTCTTGTTCATGCTGCTCTCTCTCCCTCCCTCTAGACGCTGCAAATAAATGGCTAAAAAGAGATCTACTTAAAGCTGTCAGAGAATGTCAGAGCCAACAGCCGGGCCATTCCGCACGACCTACTCCCTGACCCCCTCTTTTCAGGGGTCACTTGTAGGCTGCCTCTGGTGGGAGTGCGGGGTAGTCATGCACTGAATGACAATGCATAAACATATGAATTGCTCGGACTCAGTTGCTCCCCTTCAGGAGCTGTTGAAGAGCAGCTTTGCAAGTTTGTAGGGTTTATCTTAATTTGCAGAGAATACATCCTTTAACATCTAAGAAATCATTAAGTTGGGTCAGAGAAAGACACTAAGAGTGGGAACTTTGAAGCGAAAATTTAGAGAAAATGGACTATTAAATTGTAAAATATTGTCGCTACATCTTTTGCATTTGGTCACGTATAAAGTGAGAACGCTTTATTTGGCTAGAAAATGTTCTATTCGGGATGTAGAGGCTGTAATATAAACACAAGAGAGTAACAATACGGAAAGAGTAATTTATTGATGGGACCCGTTGATCTGACAAGATGGTTAAAATGCATGTTTTCTACATCAATACAATACTGATTTTACCCCTCATTAAGCTGGACATATAAAATCCATAATTGGCAAAGATATTAGCCCATAATTACCGACCTCCTTTCATTGGAGATTTTGAAAATCTGCCCAGGTAATATGGCACAAATGATAAATTATTCCATTGCTTTGTGTTAATCACTACTGTGGAGTCATAAGGGCTTGGCCCCAAAGCTCAATTTTAACATTAATGCCTTACCTCTCATTAATATTAAAAGGAGCCTTTAGTAAGGGGATGGAGTGTGTGTGTGTGTGTGTGTGTGTGTGTGTGTGTGTGTGTGTGTGGGGGGGGGTCTTTAGAGGGAAAAAGGGTGACGTGAGAGAGACACATGATTCCGACTGGTGATTTAAAAAAACAAAACAAAACAGCTGAACTCTTACGGGTTAAGATACTTCCTTAAGAAGTACCATTTCTGCTGGTCATCCTGTGCTTTTATTTGTAAAATGTCACACTTTAATTTTTTTGCCATCTTGATTATTTTTTTCTTCCTCAATTTTTTTTAATCTCTCCGTGTTTGCTTGAAAACGGGGCAATTAACTGGTGACTGTGACAGATGTAAATTAGCAGTGCATAATTTCATGCAACTCTAACACGAACATGAACCTGAGAAAAACAATAGGGGAAAGCATACTGGGAGCTAAACACATGCAAAAAAGAAAGAATAAAGGTCTAGGCTGTAATAGCTGGATAAACAGCAAGATGATAAAGGAATAGAAGAGAAATGACAAAATAAGACAGATGAAGAAAAGGTAAAGAAGGAAGAGGATGTTGGTCGGCCACTAGCAAGGGGGCCTGAGTTTGACAGATGCTTGCGGTGATGACCATCTGCCCTGAACAGCAGAGGTGCTGAACTGCAGGTTTTAAAGCTGCTCCTTCCAACAGCTCCAAATGAAGCGAAGGAGGGGACCTCTGGACAAAAGGTTGTGCTAAGCGAGGAGAGAGGGCCACGCCACCGCTGTACAACTTTAATTTATGATGGATGAGATTGGAGGAAAGGTCAGGTGGTGATAAATATGAGAGCGTTTGTTCCGGGAGGTCATCAATTATGCTGCGGCTTCTAACTTTCGATCTTGCGGGCGAAATGGATCTCTTCTATGTAAGAAAACTATCTCTCAGAAAATTGGAGAGCATTAATCAAAATGGCGATGAACTTAAATCTGAGACTTAATCTGTATCCAAGTAGGGGTCTCATTCTGTGTTTTGACGTACAACGCGATCCTTAAATAACATTACAAGGTATTTCTATTGATCCAAAACAGAGTACACCACTGATTTACACTTTTTGTCTCACTTGCAATTTTAATTTAAATTTGCCTCTTTTTCTGTAATTTACACTATGGCAGAAGTCAAACTGCAACATACCTGATTTAGCCAGTGTAAAAAATGGATATACATGATATTAGAATCTGTAAGACAGACTTAAATCATATAAAGTTTGCAAGTATCAACAGAATTAGCCAAATATTTTAAAATGAATATTATAAAAATATCTTTATTTTGTTTGTCAAAAAATATGATAATCATGGTTAAGCTTGAATGAATATTTTGTTCAAAAAAACATATATATATATATATATATATATAAAACAGTTTACTACTTACGGACACACATTTTTAATAATGCCTCTGAGGTTGCACTGCTTCTAAACAACATGCTAATGCTAAATAAATTATGCTAGATGTCCTTATTTGAAATGTTTGATTTGGTAAACTGTGTTCAAACCTGGAGAATGCTGTAAATCTGTTTGTTTTATGACTAACATATTGTTAATGACATTAGAATAAAATGCACTGTATATGAAGTGAAAAAACTGTGTTTTTACAGCTCTACATGCATTCGCAGCCCTTAACACCCATTACTTCTGCGAAAGCTGTCAAAGAAATAGGTTAAATTCCATCCCAAGGTAATGAAATACAAAATTCTCTTCTTGAAAGGGCCAAAAGGAACAACAATGAGATCACAGTGGCTGACCTTTGACCAAGGCCACTGTCCTTTTATCATCTCAGTCCTTCCCCTTTTCTTCCCCTTGGCAAAAAAAAGAAAGAGCAGCTCCAGGAAAAGTTATTAGCCTCCCTCTATTGTTTCACAAACTCTACCGGGTAATGTAGAAAAGATTGCAATGATTACAGGGCAAACTGAAGAAAACGAGACAAAAAAAGAAAAGGAGGGAAAAAAAGATATGGGTTCATGAGACTGGAGTAAAAGTCCTTATTCTTTCTTCTTTGCGGTGTATTTCAAACCAGAGCTGAAGGGGTAATGGTATTTTTATTCAGCTGACAAGAAGCCAGGATGTTGAGCTCCCTTCCAATCGATGGGTCTCTATTGTCTCCTTGCAAGCCCACATAGACAAGAAAAACCCCAACTACCTGAATTATCTACTACAGACCCAAACAGCTGGTTTTAACACTGTTCAAAAGATAAAGCAATACATTTGTACGGCCTCTGATGCCAAGCATGAGGAGCACAGTGCTTATTATATTAAAGTGTCTTTATAAAGAAAAAAAAAGTCGAATTATTTTTTGTTGATCTTTTAAAATAAGTAACACTCTTCTTGGCACTACTGTCATGTTAATATTAATAACTCCGTCATCTGGGGAATATATTTGAATCATTATGTTTCCAAAAGTCAAGCTTGCAGTCTATGTCATTTTTCTCTTTTGAAACCGCCGTGGGTGCTTTTTCTACAATAGTCCCAATAATATTGAACAACCAGAGTATTTTTCTCTGCTCACTTTTAATTGCTTATCTCGCCTCTCCACCTGCCCAAGTCTTTGTTTGTAGGAGGACATCTTGATTGTAAGAAAACTAACAAAAACAGCTATTAAACCACAGGTCAACATTCATATTTTACTTACTACCTCAATAAACTTCCTCTTTGTAAACCTGAGAGACAAGTCTCGTGTAAAAAATACCAAATAAAAGATTCACAATCAAAGATCCTTTAAGTTGGCCATGCACTTGAACAAGGGTATGGGGGTATTGGGTTAGCTAATACTGTCACCATCCCAACCCCCTTCCAACTAGCAAAAGAAAAGGGTGGTGGTGGTGGGACTGTGCAATGAGGGGCTCCATTCTTGCCTCTCATGTCCCAGGGTATGGTGTTGGGGTCTCCTAAATGTGCCATGTCGTATTGATCCATATAATCCTTCTGAAAAAACAGCCAGACTAGCACTTACACACCACCCCAGCTGAGTAAGGGCTATTGCTGCACCACAAAGCTAATCAATTGTCTCTGTATGAAACGACTTGTCTCCCACATCACAATGTCAGTGTTTTCTTACTGTCCTTTTTTCCATTGTGGAATCTTACTTTAGCAAAATGCATCATGATGATACCCAGGTGGTGGGCTGGTTGGCGTTTTGGTATTTGTGCTGATGCATATAATACAAATCATTGCTATAAAGTACATGTATATCGGAGCACTTTTTTCCCCCTTCTGTCTCTGTGTTTACACAACTGGCTCTAAACCATAGCTATAAAGTAGGATTTTAGTAAGAAGAGGAAAGTTATTAAAACGAAACAAACAAATTAAGGCAGCCATTCAGCTGCGTGATCTGCCATGTTTTAAGGATAATGTGCATGACTGAGAGAGATCTGTGAATGATTAGCATTCCATTTGTTGCCATCTGCGCCTCATGAAATCAAATTAGTTGACATTTTGAACTTTAACCAAAGCTATGTATGCTCAAATTAGGGAGCCGCTATGCTCTCCTTTGTGCTTTCTGTAATTCAACTGCTTTTTTAGAAATCTGGGTTTGGTTTTTACAGAAAAAAACAAAACCACGCCTTAGCTCCCACAGCTTCAGAATGACACGGGTTTACTTGAGCAAATAAATATATATCACATATATATATGACAATCAAAGGAACTCCTGGTTCTGAAATGCAATGATTTTAGTTTTTCAAACAGACTCATCCCAACAGAAAACCAAGAAAAACACACAGGAGACTTTGGTTGACCTCAAAAGTTCTTACACAGTTTGTTTTTATGTTTTGGACTAGAGCATATGAGATACTACCAAGGGTCTGATCACCGTCTTATCTAGCAAGTTTATTTCAAGTGTGAAAACATGGTGATAGAAAATAATGAAAAAAAAAAACTGTTTTCCAAACTGCATGTTTGGAATTGTAAGCAACCAGGTTCACAGTGTCATCCTCATACTTGGTCAGTGCAATGTGACCAAACCAGGAAAGAAGGAGAAGAAGAAGAAAAAAAAAATCACAGCACTCAGTTTTTCTGAAAGCTAATATGTGACCCACTGATGAAAAGTTCTTCCTTCAGAATTAAGTTGAATGTCCAGCGTTATCTCTCTGTTGGAATTTCTCTTATCACCCAGAGGGAAGCGAGTGACAGATTGATGCAAGTTCTTACCTGAGCCTCCTCACGTACCCTCTATATGTATCCTGCAATGGACAGATACTGTTAGTGCACCTCGCTATTTTATACTTAGACCTCTCAAAAGCTGTTGAGAGACGGGGGTAAAGGAGACAGTCTCGGGCATCTGTGTGCTTGGGTGGGAGGGGGATTTGGTTTCAAGAGATGTGGGGCTTTGTCTGCAGACCAAAATAATTTTGTAGCACAACATTCAGCCACATTAAAGCAACACATGTCCTGTTTGATTAGGTTTTTCTTTCATTTCTATTTTATTTCTACTTTTTCTTATAGCTTCTTAAAATGTTTTATTTGTTTATTTTTTCAAACAGAACCACAAACCACAGAGCATGAATATGGACGCTGAGGAAACTGAGACTTTAACCACCACAAATTTTTCTTAGTTCTATCACTTTTTAAAAAATAAATTACAGCTGCAGATTCACTAAGTTAAAACCACTGTTTTAAATTGATTGCTTTCATTCCCAGGTTATAGAAACTTAAGATGCGTCTGTCATCCACTTTGAGATGCGCTTAAATTGGCTGTGGGTAACGCCTGATTAGCTAGCCTCCCAGAACAGCTTTAGACAGCTTTATTCGCTGGTAGAAGTGCTTACTGCATGGCCCTGAAACAGGACCACCAATTAATGTATGAGAGGTTATGATCCGAGATCAGTAGTTATGCTTAAATATGCTTTGGGCGTACGGATTGTGACAGCTCTCTACATTCACAGGTAACTTTACAACCTTTGTTGAGCTGTGAACAGAGTTAAACTCGTGACTTGTAAAATG
This sequence comes from Haplochromis burtoni, assembly GCF_018398535.1. NCBI lineage: Eukaryota > Metazoa > Chordata > Actinopteri > Cichliformes > Cichlidae > Haplochromis > Haplochromis burtoni. Next base: position 533,102 of record NW_024582567.1, read on the forward strand.
TGTGATCCAACCTTTTTTAAAAGGTGTAATAACTGTGAAGCCTGTACTCTGTGAGCAGGGTGTAGAGATGTTTATAATTATGGAGTTTCAGAGTGCATAGACATTTGCGATATTTGAGAAAACCTGCATTAACAATGATCAAAACTTGACATCCTGACAGTATATCGCTCTCTGAACGGCAGCGAGCACTCATGATGACCTCTGACCTAACACTAGTCTGAGAAGATCAGAACAGCTGAATACATCTAAAGCTGGGGTGCTGAAGTTGAATCCCTTTTCCCGAGCTATCGGAAGAATCTGCCTCCTTCTGCATACCAAGACAGGGCTTATACTTCACCAATAATCTGCACCTGGACAGTGTTGTTCTACTTGTGGGCTTATCTAAGAAGTCATACGTTTTATCATTCACCAGGTGCAGCCAGGACATGGTTTAAGGCAGACAGAGTCTTTCTTATCGAACGAATATATCTCGGTGTCTGATGCCAGGGATTCAGAGGGGAAATGACGGCGCTGGAACTTGGTGTGATGGATAATGTAAAGTCTTGTTGTTTGGTTGAAAATCAAGTAAAAATGAGTATTACATCGGCAGTTTAGTCAAAATCTATAAAGCAGAGATTAATGGTAATTATTTTGGAGGTTTTCAGAGCAGATTCAGCAACAAGCTAAACCTGAATGTATGATAATAAATTGTACAACCAGAGCTAAACGTATAAAACTATATTTAAAGATGACTACAAAGGGATTTTCAGTGCAAAAAGACAGAAAATAGAACATGTTACAATTTCAAAGACTGTAAATACATCAGAAAACATCAAACATCAACAGCAGCGGAGGGAAAGTGTTGATTAATATATTTTGTGGGGTAAAAACCTAAGATTTCCAGTCACTCAAAGTCAGTCAAATATGCTTCACTATATCAAACCAGCACATTTTAACGCATTCTCCAAGTCTCATAGAAGTAAATTTAAAAAATGAGCTCTATGCATTGTTTTATACTTTAGTACCTATTGACAGATCCATCCATCTTGATGATATCCAGTGAACACTGTATATTCCCAAATACTCATATTCCAGTGAATCTATCACGTCTCTCATGGGCAGAGAAGGAGAAGGATAGAAGACAGAAAAGCAGGAGTGCATCAGGTGATATATTACCCTGTAGGCATTGTAATTTGTTATATAAGCTTCATGTAAGCTCAGCGGCAAGATTAAAGACCACCAGTTCAGTGTATCAGTCACCTGTCAACTGCTGGGTCAATTTCCCTTTAACCCTTGTTTTGTGGTTCATAACCCTCTTAAAAATATGACACTGTCAATCAAAGTGTAGTGGCCAAGCGTTCTCTCACTGCCCATTTTTTCTGCTTTTAATAGTTCATGCACAATTCACCCAGAAGAAAAGATGCTACGTTGATCATTGTTATTTTCAGCTTTTAATTTATTCAGAGAGATCAATGTGTATGTTTAAACTGCTCCCAAAACTGCTCCCAAAAATGTTATTTAAAATCGCAGATTCCTTTAAGTAATATTGCTTTTGATATGTTTTGTCTGCGTGTTGGTGGCTTGCCTTCCAGTCAGTTTTTTTCCTCCTTTTTTTTTCCAGGATTTGTGAAACAGACGTGTTGAGAGGCTTACTAGTCATTAGCAGCCAACAGACAGTGAATGCATTACACACTGTGACTTAAATGACTAAATGAATCAGCACATCTATTAAAGGGTGTGTTCCCTCCATGGTGCTGTGATACGATAAGCCCATATTTTGTTTTGAATCCTAATGACTGGCGTAGGTGTGCATTCATCATGGATTATTGGGGACTTAATTTAATTGAGCTGAAGCGATCGCCTGTAAATCACATTACACTGTCATTTCTCTTTACACCAAGGAGACAAAAGCCCCCGCTGGCTGCGACTTGACAAGACACCAAGGTGGGTGTTCCAGCAGGCAGTTATATTCCACCAACAGAAAGATGGAGTAATGAGGATTAGAGCTGTGTATTTATACTTCAAAATAACTCCTTTGAATATCAATAATGGAAATGACTGCACAGACAACGAGAGCTGTTATAATGTTTGATTGTTGTCATTGGATATCTGCTCAAGCTGCCTTTGTCACTCTTTTTCTAAATCCAGTTAGCATGGTGATAAACTGTGGTCTGATTGTGTTTACTCTAGAGCAGCAGCAGTGTGGCTGCAGGAATGCTCTTATCGCTTTTATTGCCACTGCTTTACACCCTTGCTTAATAAACTGGATGGGAAAATAAGAGCTGACAGCATTCAGCCCCCTTAGGTGCATGCAGCCTCATTCCCTTAGCTAATGTCTATCAATATCCCTCATTATTCAAATGAGATGAATGGAATATTATCAGACTGCCAGAGCCAAGTGGCAGTGCTTTTTTGACCTATTGCAGATGTCACAACCTTAACCTACCTTTGTTTAGAGTGGCTCATGTGTGATGCCTGCTGTAAATAATGGGCCCTTGGGTGTCAGGTTTTTACATGATGCTTCTCTATAAATCAGCCTAGCTCAGCCATGACATCAATTTGAGCACGGAACGTTGACCCCTGACTAATTTTCAGTAAGTTTGTTACATTTAAAAGAGTAAATGAGTGAGAATTATGTAGAATTCTTAAAAGTTGCCAATTCTTCTAAAGCACCAATAAAACTGATCTCCACAAATGCTAATAATGACATTACAGAGAAGGTAACAAAAATCCAGTCTGCAGACAAATGTGGTGTGAAATTTTAAGAAAAGACTTTTAACTCACCCAAAAGAGAGCTGTTTACGACACAAGGTTGGTGAAAGAATCTAAAGAAACCGGGACAGAGCGACAGCGTATAGGCCTGCTGTATTGAGAGGAGGAGGCCAAGTGTATTGTATCCCATAACCTCCTGTTATTGCCACACAGCACAAGCGGCGGTGGAGCCCCAGCCACTATGATGGAGCACCCTTCTCCTCCTGAGAAAGAATGTTTGCTTACTATTTCATCATTCCCCGGGGCCACAGGAAAATAAGCCCATCAGTTGCCATTGTGACAGGATAAAAATGGAGCCGTCATATTTCAGTAGGACAATGCAGGCAAAAGGAAAGAGAGAGAGACAGTGAGAGAGTGCCATCCAGCACCATCACCCTATCCAGCAAATGAATTATGGACCGGCTTCTTTCTCACGCAAAGACTATAAGTTAATATTATCTCCTCAGGATAATTATAGCAAAGTTCAATTACTGACACAGCATTACCGTGTGGCCCTGCACCGCAGGTTCTGACACACACCCCTTTCACACATTTATCTTTTCACTCCAACACAGTAAATCTGCATGATGGCAGTGATTTATCTAGTGGTGCCCGGTCCCTAACTCCAGCACCATTCTTCTTCGCATACAACGATTGGCCTGGGTCCCTTGAGCCCCCTTGAGCTTAATGTAAGCTTTTCTTTTTACACTGTGTTTTCGGACCAATTTGTGTCCCCCCTTTTGTCTTCAATGAATGGGGCAGAGGTCTGGGATTTTGAATTTACTCCTCAAGATATATGACCCAGTGATTGCTATAAGAGGACGCACATGAACTCCACAGCAAATCCTCTGGGTGCACCATAACAAGTGCATTGTGTCAGACTACCCTAAGCTCCTAACAATACCACTCTAAAGCAGGCATCTTGGATGTTCTGTGTGAAAACCTTGACACTGAGTGTAACTGAAAGCAATGTGTTGTCTTGTCAGTGTGGAAGGCCCCTTGTTGCATCTGTAAGAATTCTATTGGTACTCTTCAGAGAAATGCAGGTGGTTGAAGATGGTTAAAGGCTGTTAAAGAGCTCCAGTATATATTGCTATATATACTGGAGTACAATATATATATATATATATATATATATTGTACAAACCTCAGTAAAATTATATATATATAGTATATATATATATATATATAATATATATAGTATATAGTATATTGTACAAACCTCAGTAAAATTTTTATATACACAATTTTTGTTTTTCTTCCTCACTGGTTTATTGAGGTAGTTTATTGCACATCTTATGCATACAGTAGGGCAACTTAGTTGAACAGGTTGGTGGTGAGAAGAGCTGAAAATTAAAGATATCTGCTCACTTTTATTTTTATCCCTATCTGATTAATGCAAGTTATTTCTTTATTGTCTCTTCAAGGCCAGTTTTTTTCATTATTATCTATATGTGCAATTATTTTCCTTCAAGATGAAAACATGTCATGTGAGGTTGTTTCGTGTTACTTTGCTTGCTACCAAAAAATATCTAGAAATGAACAAGAAGATAAGCCAGGGACAATAGATGTGTAATAGATCAGAATGACACCAAAAACATTTGTCAGAGTGCTGACATGTTTCATCATAATCAGTCTTACCAGCTATTAGCTGTTCAAAAGTGTCACGAGCAACTCAACGACTATCTTTTGCATCACCCTTTTTTCCTATATGGCTGTACACTTGGAAGGATTGCATTAAAAAAGATAAAACAGCAATATCAAATGAGGAAGCATATATAAGAACATTATATAAGTCAGCCATTTTTATATCACACAGACTTTTACTCCCAGTGTGACATTTGATCTACAGCATATTATATCCCACACTCAGTACCAGGCGATTTGCATAAGAATTGACTGTCTGCCTACTAAGCAATGGCCCGCTTAAAGACTCAGCTAAAAATGTGTGTGCGCCATGAATATGAACATCTAAATCAAGTCAGAGCCTAACCCTCATATTCCGCAACAATTATTTGGCAACACCATGATAGTCACATTCAAACAAATCAAATTTCATTCTTATGAGACACATGTTAAAGAGGTGTACACTTTCAGTAATTATTCTGTAAACTCGGCCCCATATTTTCATGCAAATGTATTAGATAGTGACACGTCAAATATGAAATCCAATTTGTTGGTTATGAAACACATGTAGGGAAGAAATGTGTACACTAATTATTTCTGGGGCATCTTGCTCCCTCCCTTCACCGATTTCATACACAAACTGAACTGGATATTACATTTGCTTAAAACTCAATCATGAAAAATGAAGACTCGATTTGAAAAATTTTAATAAAGATAAGTTGCTTCTATCATTGAATCAGGGAATGCTAATCGGCGCTTTCATTCGGGTGGCGGCAGATAATGTCACCCTAGCTTGAGGCTCTTATTTTGCAATAAAGCATTTACATTCTAATGATTTTATTATAGCTTATACAGGCTGTCAGCGAGAGACCAACTGAGCCGCAGACCCTTCCTTCCAGCCTCTCCCATTCAAATCGCCGGCAAATTGTATCAGCTATCAGCTCATAGTGCTTTTATCAAGCTGGCCCAGTGGCAAGCCAGGGCCCACCACAATGAGATGTCTATTGCTTGAAGAGTCTGTATTTAATCATTTCTGCTTGCCGGTATTGTTCTGCTTACAGTGCATAAATAAGTGCTTCAAATAACCCCGGAGTGCCACTGACAATGAAACAAAGTATCTGTCTTATTTATCTTCCTTGCATTCTTCACTGCGCCCCCTTATATATAAATATATATAGATATATTCTACTTTCTCTTTCCACCACTTTCCTTATGTGCTGTAGGCAATGTTTCTTATTCACTCACCTATCATCTTGAAACAGTTTGAAATTACTCTGATGACTAGAAAGCTTTTGAGATTTAGATAACCAAAAAAGCACTTTTGAATGGCAAAAATCTCCAGCTTCCTGACAACTCTATTACAGAATCACGAGGAAGAAAAAAATGGGGTTGGATTTGATTCATTCTCTCTGAAACTAAATTTTTTTTTAATCTTTCTGGTAAGAAGAGCCGAGAGAAAAATGGCCATATATTAGCTTACATGATTTTATATCAAGGTCTTCTTTCCTAAATAACAAAATAAGTCATTTTAAGCTGCCACGTAAAAACTCATATACTGTTAGATCGAGACAAAAATAAGAAATGCTTAGCAAGAATGCTTGTAAAAATAGAAGAATGTCACTGCAGTGTCTACAATATAGAAACAATACTTTTCCCACTTTGTTTTAAGAATTTCACAATATTTCTTATTTTCAAAGTAGACAACAAGTATTGTGTTGTTATGTCACAATTTGGAAGATGTGTAGAAACAGGATAATATAAATGTATTATGTACATTTTAAAGCTTGTCATAAACTGTTGTTAAGGTATTTTGTCAGATTCAGCAAAATTATAGAGATAAATCTGAATGTGTTTAATTTTGGTAGTTTTTTTTTTTTTTTTTAGCAGACTGCTATAATTACATAACAACATGCTGAACTGGTAATGTGCTTAATCAAAAATGTATAAATGTAGTTTTAGAGCAACAATGAAAAAAACAAAACATTGAGAATGTTAAAGTTAACCTGGATAATTAACGTACATACATGAAGCTCATGAGGTTCATGTAAGGTTATATAATGAATTAACACAGAGATTTTAAACCGAGCCAATATGGCTGCATATTTAGAACTATATTATTGTCCTCTGCTAACCTAATGAGCACAAGTCAGCAAAGCAAATACTCCCTAAATCTTGTCTGCTAGTGGTTGTAAACATTAGCCTCAAAACTATGACAAGACAAAAGAGACTTTATTATGGCTTAGGATTTACCTCTCTTGTCTAATGCCATTCATAAAGGCATTGGTGTCAATCAAAAATTGAGTACAATGATGACGCCATCATCCATGTCCTTCCACAGTTTTGAGGTGTTATAATACCACGTCTGGCTATCGCTGCCTGTTCAGGGTGTACCTATACCTACGGCAACACAGTATTGTGTTCCAAGTTTAACAAGAGTCCTTTGAACTCACTTTGGAGTTGAATCACCTAACCCCAGGGTAGGTTTGTCACCGTAGCCTCATGTATCAACACAAGCTAGAAAATGCCTCAGAGGGACTTTGACTAATTGGGGGGGTTAAACCACTGTTCATGAATCTCTGACCTGATCCCCTCAAAATATAATGAATCCGGGCAGGTTTTGAAAAGCCAGGAAACATTACTTGTGACCTTAGTTGTGAGGCGTTATTCTTGGAGACATGACCGTAAACCCATCCTTCTTCTCCTAGGGCAGTTAAATACCTGCCATTGTGCACCATTGTTCTGTTATTGCTGTTGTCCCTTTTTCTTTCAAACTCAATTCTTTATTTTGGTGTATATTGTTACTCCAAAGGAGCTCTTTTTATCCCGAAGGCAAACATCAAACTAAGAGACAATATCAGCTCCACAAAAGACCTCCAAACTCCATTATGGTTTTCTTTTTTTTTCTGTCTATGCCTTTTTCTTCCTCTTCTCTTGTCCAATCTTTTGGAGAATATCACCGTTCCCTCTTGAGTTAAAAAAATAGGTAATTTCAGCGTATTGGAATCTTGTATTTACATGATCACACTGAGGTCATATATACACACTGTAAAAGGAGAACTGGCAGTTGTTTACCTCAGTAAACATTTTAAATTTAGCTGAGTCTGAATTAAAGATTTGCCAGTTGCAAAAACCAAAAACTTACAAGTCCAACAGATTTCATCCCACTGTTACTGTAAAAGTGTAACAAGTTTTTTTTCAAACTGCAGTAGAAGGATTTTTGAGTGTCAGCGACCACAGACTAATATTCTAAGGACTCAACCCCAAAGAAATCAGGATCATGCATGTGTTCATCTTTGTGAGTGTGTGCACATGTGGTTTGCACTTGCCTTCGCACTGCCCGACCTAACTGACTGGTAATAAAACTTGAAGCGCTGAATAAATATAAAAGGACTTGTTTATTGTTCACATGCCCAGACACTTTGATTTTCAGTATGCATGTATTCGTTGTCATTGAAAAACAATTGTGTACTGATTTACACAATGGTTCAAACAGTGGATAGTACAGTATAAACAGGAAATTATTATTATTTTCCACTTAATAGTCACTTATTCGTGATAGTAACATCAACAAAAAAAATTAACTCCATTATTTTTTATATATTTCCAGTTCACTTGTTACCTGCAAAGAATACAGCTCCATGTGGGTGTCCTGGGTTTGGATAATGGAACAAACTGAGGACATTTTGGTTTCAAAATCGTTACAATGTATGCATTGCTGTGAACTGGCAACTGTTGCTTTGATTTTTTTTTTATTCTTTACTTCGAATGCTAATTGCTGCTAAAAATGCAAAAATGTTTTTTATTTAAATTCTTTTGGTGAAGCAGTTTAAGGATATCCAACAACTGATTAAAAATATTGTATAACACATATTTTTTAAAATCTAGACAGTTTTTTACAGTATAAACAATGTTTCAGCTTTTAATAAAACTACATTTCACTTTTTTATTTAGTATTCCTTAAACGGAAACATACTACTGGTGCTTCACACAGTCATTAGTTGAAAAAGAAAATTCCTTTTGTCAGCGCTCTTGTCAAAAGTTGAAAAAAAAATTCAAAATGGTATTGAGTCATGTTGCCTTGATATTTTGCATTTTCTCAGCCTTTTCTGTTTTTACTGTGTATATTGAATGCTTAGCTTGAAATAAGAATAGCAAGAGTAACTGAAACTATCTTTTAACGTTGTCATTGACTTTGGTTCCGTGAATCTTAACCGTCCTTCAGTCTATTCATGTCTATATTGTGTGAATGTCTATATTTTTGATTCATAATCATTTTATACATTAAATGTATATGTCAGCCTATTAAGGTAACAGGTAATAAATACAGTCTTAAAGTCACTGTGGTAAGCTAACATCTGGGGTTTTTTTCCATTCCTTTTATTTCGTAAAAACAATATGATAATAGTGAAAAACAGCAGGGTATATTTACATCTGGCACACCAACAGACCAATCCTCACTCCTTTCAGTCATTGCATTATTCACTGTGTGTTCATTTCCTGTTGATCAGATTGACTGTTTGATGTATTCCCCTAACTTGACACAATGATGCTGATAAAACAGTGGCAAATTTACTTATTCTGGTGACAGACAGCAATTTAGCAGGAAATGAAGTTGTCTTGACGACAATGCCATATTGCATACACACTCTGGCAAATAACCTAGTTTGAATAATCACTGCCATTCTCTGTTTAAATGATTTTTATACCAATTTTAAAGGAAGCCTTTGATGTGATAATAATAATTCCCTGCTAGTGAGATGGAGGCGGTGAGAATGTGGAAATTATTTCAGTATTATGATGTCAGTCAATCCTCTACCACACCTAGTCCCCTTATTAACTGGTAAAAACTAAGCTACTACATCTGCTACACTGCCTTCATTGTCTGAATGTGCAGTGCATTTGATTTCACAAAGGTTGTGGATGCTTTAATCTTTCTCTTTTGGTGCAGGATATTGAGTTTGAAGGGAAATGATTGTGTATATTTATATGAAAAAAAAAATCTTTTTTTGAAAAACATCCAAGTTCAAAGGCAAGTGCCCTTGTTATCCCCCAATATAGTTTAATTCACAGTCTGTTTTACATAGCACAATGCCCTAATACATGATTTAAAGAGCAGTCCCATATCACATGCATTAGGATAATGGAAGGGAATAATAAAACTTTCAGTAGCATTAACATGTGATGCATAAAGTAAAAGAAAGAGAAAAGGGTTGAATAAAAAAAGATAGTTTTTTGGGCAGAAGGTGTATGTCACCAAGGGATAACTAGGCTTTCCATTTTACATTATTCATTTGCTTACCACTTTTGTATAGTTTTTTGTTGATAGCATAAGTAGGTAGAAATATTTATAAGTTAAAAAATCTTTTTATACCTTCAAAATTACCTTTACTCTACTTAACAGCTGAGGAATTCACAATTTTATGACATGTCTCTAGCAACTTCAGAGAAGACTTCTCAGTGTGTGAACCCAAATGGTGTAATCTCTACAAGCATTAGTACTTCATTTAAAGTAGTAGTAAGATCCTGAATATTGATCGTCTGTAGCTTTATTAGCTGGGAACTGACATGCTAGATTGATGTCTCTTTAAACTGGGTACTGGTCAGAGATACCTGGGGAATCACACTATTGACTTTGGACTGTTTGTGCTGCAAGGCCTCTGGAGACTTTGTGTTAGCTTTAATGGGATCCATCAATTCTGCTTCCCTTTTAATAATTATTGTTTTACCATTCACAGGAGGTTTCAGCAAAGCACTTTTTTTTTTTTAACTGTTGCCCGTTGACAGCAGAAAATATTGTCTTTGTTTCTGCATAAGGAATTTGAGTGTGGAAAATTCTCCTTGTTCATTTTTCAGTGCTTCAATGCCATGACAGGATCCTCCTTTTCAACCTGTTCTTCCAATCAACAATAGATAAAGGAGCATTACAAAATAAATAAATAAATGCAATACTATGATTAAATATAAACTCAAAATTCCATAAAAATAATCCAGAAATAATCTTTATACGTCATCATTTTTGACATGATTAACCTGTACATTAAATAGAGATGGGTGGCTTGTACAAATAAACATTAAATAACTGAAACTATCTTTTTCCCTGTGAGAGACAATTGATTTTCATAGACTCGATGCGAGCAGTGTGGTGTGGTGCTTAAGAGTGTCTTTGATTTTTCTCTGGTTTAACACACATTGACCACAGGAAGTTTGGGCACATAAAAGCACAACCTTGTAGACCTTCAAGTTCACCTTGTAAAGCGGGGGAGGGGATGTGAGTCGCCTCAGATGATACTGAAAAGGCATTTGGGAAGAGAGAGAAAAAGATCGAGTAAAAGAACAAGAAGAGAGGGAGAATTAAGTGATCTTGGTACATGATGAAAAGGAATGCTAATGTTAAGTACATTGATCAAGTGCCCCGCTACAGCTAAACCACCCTTTGCCCCCCACAATATCAATACATTGAAAACATCATTTGTATCAGCAGCTGTTTCTTTAATTAAGATCTGGCTCAAATCTTTGGTATTGATCTGTGCCATTACCTTATCGACATTGTCTCGCCAAGCTGACTCAGTGGCTTTTTCTCTATTGAAATGACCTGGTTTAAGGGTACAAAGTGCACCACTGTATTATGTCATATAAGCAGAGCCATGTCTTTGTCTGCTGTCCACACAAGGCATTCAAGGTAAGTGGTGCAGACCAGTATTGACATCCTTTTGCATCACTTAACAAAATTAAATATGTGGGAAAATAGCTTGCAGGACTGGAGTTCTTATAGGAGTCATGCATTTAATTCTAGCAGATATGTGATTTGACACTGAGTGCTTAACAGCCTTGTTTTATACCATGGCGATGCAACTTTCTTTTTCTGTGATACAAGCAAGAAATGTATTCCTCAGAATTACCAAAAAGTAAAACATATAGATGAACATAAAGTTATATATTTACCAAATTATACACGCCTACCACGAGATTTGTTTGCTCTTCGCCACTAAGTCCTCTCCCAGGAGTCCCACAATGTCTTTTAAAATAGCCACAGTTCCTCAGTACAGTGTAGAGTATTTACTTCATCATTATTAAGGGTCTATCACACAGTCGTTACAGTGATTGATACTTCCATCGAAACCTTAAAGACATATATTCCTTTATGTAATATCCCTTTACTTAGATCTCTTTCCTGTCTATTTGAACAATGACACACTTTCTTGGGTTCTGTTATCTTGGTTTTGGGATGCTCATCCTTTCAGTCCACACTGCTTCACTCCCCCTTCCTTTCTGCCTCCCTCCAAGGCATCTCCAGAGCTTCCTGTTGTCTCCTCCCCAATCCAGCAATGCACATGGCATGCATGGCATAGGAGAGGTTTCTGAATCCACAATGCCTCACTGTGCCTCAGGTGAGGTTTCAGAAGAGTCTACCACAACAGCCTCCGCCTTGCAGGCAGCCATCAGCACTCAACCAGCCTGCGTTCTGCTGAATACCGCCAGTCAATCCCACTTGTCTCACTGCGTGAAGTAGTCCAGCATCCACCCACCTGATAAAATACACAACTCCTCCCTTCCTCTCCAAGCCCCTGAAGTGTTAAATTTGTTTCCCCCAACTCAACCCCCACCTAGCCCTGCAGGAGCACCCCACATTACACTCCTAAAAACCCCCAAGAAGAGTATTTATTTATTTTTTTTATGGGTGAAAGGATCGGTGGAGGCTTTGCATCTCCATGGGCATTTTGAACAACGCCTGCTTCGCTACGATTGCAGCCACCACAAACAAATCCAATAGTCACTACTAATCTGATCATCTCATCCCCAGCACTTTTCATGCTGGGTTCCTCCCTCAGAACCCCTTGTACTAGTTCCAGTCTGGGAGTGTGTGATAAGACACTGGAAATTTAGTCATCATCTTCCGCGCAAAGGAGCTCAGAGGAGGGATTATGATATTCCTATAACCTTACATTGGATATGGACAGGGGCAGCTCCTAGTGCGGATACAATCCTGTACATAGCTGTCTGTCCAGCCCTTTTTCTTCCACCTCCATCCACCTCCTCTTTCCTTTTAAAAGATTGGCTTTACAAGATTAGTGCACGCTAGCCGTCATCATATTAGCAGAGATAGCAAGGAGAAAACAGTGTTTACTCTTGTTGAATACATTTCAGCAGTCTGATAAGATGGTCAATGAAAATCTGACTTATTATTTATGTTTTACTTGGGTATTGGATAGGAAAAAAAGATGTGTGAGTGAAAACGGATAAGTTAGATATGTTTATTCTGAAAAGAAGCTTAAAAGCCTTTAAAATTGGCATGCTGAGATAGAGAAGTACTTGAGAATACAATGCAACAAATCTCTGTGCTGGTAGATTTTTAACAGATTGTTCCAAATGCTTGCTACACACAAAATGATGGATATTATATAAAAATCATTCTCATTCCCTACAGAGCTAATTTTGCTCAGGTTGGCACATTTAGATATTTCAACTGCAAAGATGAGCACTGAGATGACTTTTTGGCATTTGTGTGTGCCAAACAAATCAAAATACCATGTTCACATTTTGCAAGCATGTGTCTCATTTAGTTTGGCAGTTGCATATGACTTGGTGTGTAATTATTGTGGATTTCATTCAGAATAGCTTTTGGCGGGTCAATAATATCTTATTTCAGTGGCGCACTGCATTTACTACATTTTCAGCCTATTAAAATGTCTTAATATCCTTTCGTTGAACTCACAGGAGCTGCATTAGTTACTCCCAGCTCTACTTGGGAACTCGTAAACTATTGGCACATGTGCTCTCATTTTTCCAGATACAGTGGGATAAAATAATTTACCTAAAAACACGGAGAACTGGAAAACTGGCTTTTGAAGCCAGTACTAGCAATTTTGGTCTAATCCTGAGCTAAGTGATTTATCTTTAGGTGGCTATATTACATTATCTGAAAGATTTAAAAAAGACTCATGTAGCTCTAAATAATTAGGTCTCGAATGACTTATTCATAATGTACCTTCATGGGCACAGATGAATTTAAATTTAACTTTTAAGAAAACTTACTGCCTTTGTTGTCTTACACCACAAAGTAAAGAAAAAAATGATATAGATTCAAACACTGATGTACTGAAAGTACCACTGCCTCAGCTTTTGTGGTGAAATGGTCATACTTAATGGTGTCAGAGGCAGCTAATTATATAGCAGTTGCTTTGTAGAGCAGCTTGTCACCGTCACACAGTTCACAGTTTCCTTTCTTTTGCTGTAAACTCCTAGCTAAGCTGCATCTAATCGTGAAATAAATCCCAAGATGCCGCTCAGACCATTAGCTTGCCGTACAACACCAGGCAACCATTACAATAACCTCAGCATTGTTGTGTCCTTTATTTGTACCTGGCAAGCTTTTTGTTAGATCACATTTAAAAAGTGTATATTTGACATTTTTGACACACAATTGTTTGTTCTCAAATGATTATAAGGCGTTTTAAATGTTTGGCCGCACATTTTAACATAACATTTCTTTGTCTTGCAATTTTTCACTCTCTCCCTATTACCCTTTTGAGTTGCAGTAAGTTCACCTTTTTTACCTCTTGTGATACAGACTCATTCAAAGTCAGATTAAATTAGGGCAGGGCTGTCTCGCTGAGATCCAGAGTGACAGAGATGTCCCAAGCTACAGGAAGCAGCAGTTACAGTTCCAACACCACCAACCCCCAGCCAACCCAGCCCCCGCACTTCCCACATCTCCCATCAATATTTCATTAGGTAACCTTAGAAGCAAAGTGTAAGTGAACACGCACAGGCACGAGTGTCCATGCACACACACGCACACATACACACACACACACACACAAGCTGTAATTCTCAGTCACACACACACACACACACACACATTAGTCTTTTTCCCCTGTTACAGCCATGCAGGTTTGCTGAATTTCTGTCTAGCCGACATGCAAGGAAAGCTAAGCCCCCCATCTCCTTCAACTCCTTTTCCACCTCCTCCTCATGGAAGATTTAGCTTCCATTCATTTATCCTCATTCAGGGTGACAAAAATCAATCATTTCATTCTCTCTGGATGGCTACCCATTAAGAATGGGGACAGCAACTGAAATGAAATACACATTTCCCTCAGCTGATCCTCTCCTATGATAGATTTCAGGAGCGACAAATGGGTGAAGGTACGGTTTCTGAAGTCAAAATGGAAGTGTTTGTACTATATGTCTTCTAATCACCCTCATTGCACAGACACCGGGGTGCTGATAGCGGTTTTATCTCAAAGCAAATGCATGGCGAGTTGTCGACTGTTGTAAGTCAACCATGTCATATAACATCAGGGTATGAGTCACTTTTTCAAACGTCATTTAACACCTTGTCAAACACCTAGTGAGTGTTAGGGGGAAAATATATGTGGTTAATAAAATAAGATATACTTGTATGGGAGTTGTGGTTTATTATAGAAATGACATGTAGTTGCGATTGAATTAAGAAAATAGAAGGATAAAGGTCAATTTTTAAAAAAGTAAGCTGAGTTTATGTGAAATGAGCAAAAAAAAAAAAGAGCTTTTTTTTTTTCTTTCTAGGTTAGTTTGCCAACGAAACATCATGTTAATCACCTGGAACTGTTCATCAGTGGAACTGTTCTCCACCAATGGGGGCTGCCCCACACTTTGAAAACCATGAGGGTGACAATATTATTTCAGCCTGAATAAAAACAAGCCATATCCATTTGACAAAGCTTTGAAAAACATGCATCATGTACCATCATTTGACATTGTTATGGCTTGAAAGTAAAATAGGTTGAGGATGTATTGCTGCAAATAATGTATAAACGTATTATGGTTGGCAGTGGGGTACATGAGCGATGAGATTTATTCTTAAGATACAATACTCTTTTTCATATTATTTTTCTGACTTTATGTATTCATGGATTCCTGATCTTCTTAAACACTGATGCTTGAATTGTCAAAAGCCTGGAATAAATTACAATAACTAAAAGTGCTGATTGTATTGTACTTTATTTTTGTGCAGAAAATATTGCTTTATTTGTTTTTATCTTTTTCTAACACCACTCATACAAATATGTGTATGTGTGCCTGTTATATATGTAAATTAAAGGGTTTTGTTTTCTGAAATATTCACGCTAACACTGCAAAATCCTGTAAACAGTATTCTATGAAAAGTAACACAAAATCTATGAAAAAAGTAAATGACAAAAGGGAGCACAAAATTGGCCAGGACTCACACCTGCTTGGAATGATTAAGCTGTAGTGATTCTTTTTTCCCCCTTCCAACAAATGACTGCAGTAGTCGACAAAAGGTGTTGATTCAGAGGGCAAATTAAGCCTTGAACAGGCAAGATAATGGTTCTGTGATCAATTAACACAGACACAAGGTGTACTGGTTTCACTTTGAAACTTTATGGCCAGCCAACAGGCCCCTTTGTGCCTCTCAGTTGAGCAGCACTAATCATTTCCATGGCTTACTTCTAAAGGCAGCCCTGCACTCGGAGTATGGATTTTGCCTGGGGACTCTCCCCAGGCAATGAACTGACTAGTCAAACATGTTCACAGCAGCCCTAATCTTACTCTAGGACACTGACTTGAGATGAAAGAGTATATATCTAATTTTTATTTCACATTTTACCTTTGTCTGGTTTCTTGTTTTAAAATTGGTACAAAATCAAGAGCAGTCTTCCCCAGTTTATTGGGAGATAAAGTCAAGTCAAAAGCAGAAAAGTCTCGGAAGTCTTGTGTCTTATTCTTCATTGTTCAGCGTGCTTTACATAAATTGCTGGATTGATTTCAAGAACCATGAACCCGTTTTTATTCCCAGGGAGCTGCTTGCCTCTAAGAGATATGCACACTGGTCATATGATGCATGGCTGCAACAATATTAGATGCTAAGATCATCCAATCTTTTCTGAGTGATGAAGTGTATTGTTTGTCAGTCACAGTTTGGCTTCTAATAAACCTGCATACAACATGTCCATGCGTTACAATTTACAGTAGAAAATTATTCCACATTTCATGCGTTGCGGGCCGAAAGCCAAACAACACCTTGTGCAAACTAGTGGTTATAAAAAACATTTCATGCCCAGGAACTGAAGTAAAAAAAACAAACAACCCGAAACAGCTTGATCTTTGTCTTGGTCCATGTCCTAGTTAATCGGCGTATGTAACAAATGATTGCATTATGCTAGAACGCTATGAGTAAAGAGAACATCTGAAATAAACAAGATTTTCTTGTATTATATGTTTTTTACACTGGACTTTATACAAGTGCATTAGGGTATGATCTCTGCAGGGTTACACATTAACCAAGATATCGAATTGAGTGTAAGCTTTACATACCGTAAGTACTGTCAGCTTACTGTCACTGTGTTTTCTTACACGCCAAGTGTATAAGTATTAATCTTGTTTGAGACAGACTATGCAGGCATAACGGCCTGACTTTGGTGGGAGGCAGATGATGGTATATCTATGAAAGTGTGAAGCTGAAGTAATATGATGTACCTTATAAAAGGAGGCTCCACAGTGAGAGAGTGCCTTAATCCCCCCTCTAAACCAACCTCTCCATCTCTGAGAGGACCTGATTTTGCTCTCCTTTGAATCCCCTTCTGTCCTTTGCTTTTTCTTTGGTTTGCCTCAAAGAGACGGAGATATCTGCTGCTGCTATTTTCTTTAAGATTAACTGACTGATGGGCCTGTTAAAGCACATCATCCACACCATATGTACCATGGCAGAAACAAATCGCATATAGTAGTTTGGGCAGATGATAATTCTCATAAAACACTGTTGTTTGAAAATGTGTCAGAGTGGGCTCTTTTAACAGCCTCATATAATACGGATTTGTAAATTTGTTTTCTATTTGGGAATGGTCGATTTAAAACAATAAGAATAAAAACTGATCTAAGGGTCTGGCGTGAGAATAGAGAAGAAATCCAATCCATTCTGTTACCATGGTAGTAAGACCAACATAAGCATTTCATTGCATGACATGTGTTCCAACACTGTAAAATGTGGTGTTACTCTTGGCTTTAACAGCCTTTTCTTGAGAGAAAAGTAAACACTTAGTTCGACTCCATATTCTTGTAACTCCAAGATAATAATATTATGTGGAACCTATGGCCTTGGTAAAACTGGGCTTCAGTGTATCATGCCATGGATTATGGCCCAGTCTCTGGAGAATCCCAAACCACATTAACTTGAATTACCAAATCTGAACTTTATACACAACCACCCCACACCCACCTATTGAGGTTTTAGTATTTTATAAGTTATAATCCCCTGTTCCTTACATTTTAAAACCTTTTCCTTTAGCCCCTCCTGTGTCGAAATGACTATTAAATTATTGAGAAATTCACCACAGATGTCATCGTTAAGATGGATGTCCCCATTCTGATGTGTGAGGAATGGAATTTGAGCACAACCTGAAAGATGATAGTCAGGAAAAAAGACGGGAATGGTCAGCTGTGAAAACACAGGCAATACCAGATAAGGTGCTTGAGTTCTGCCCGCTTTATATACAGCCAGATCCCAAACCTGGAAGCATGAATAGGGCCCAGAACAACTTAAGGTGCTAATTATCTGCTACTTACTTGTGCCGACAAAGGGAGAAAGAGACAAAAACAAAAAGACAAAGAAAATGTTTCTATGTGTAGCTGTGAGTAAGTCTAACTTTTAATGCAAACTGTATAATCATTGATGGATCTCCATGTGTCATATTGTCAGTGACTGCTGAAAAAGTTTTTAACCCAATGGACTAGCCTTTTATTTGCACTATTCATTAATATGCTGTCTACTTTTTACAAGCACTGTGGTTCTAAGGGTGGAATAAGTGATAGTGGACATTTAAAACCCAGATTTACAGGATGGGGTGATCTGATCTTTACATCAGAGAATGACCCCTGAATAAACAACAACTCTAAGGATCAACAATGTATCATACTAAAGTGATAGGACATAGATAATAGGACATAGATTTGTGTAAATAATTGCTTATATGATTAACATGTGGACAACTGTATGAAAGGAAGCTAAATTGCCACAATAATGAAACAAAATGTCTTAATATATTGATATACTGGAAACTAAGCCCAACATTTTTTTCTCAGTGGCATATCCATGAAATCCATCACCAATACATAACTGTAAAACACAATGGACAAGTATTGGAAACAATTTATTTGCTCATTTACTTACTCTTCTCTTTGTCCCTTTTTTACTTGATTACTTTATGAAAGGTCAATTTACTACAGTGAACTGCTGAGGTTCTCAAGCCGTATTGTTCGGTTACCACAGGAAAGAAGAAGGAAAGATTTAAAGCTCCCTTTAGCTAGGATTGTGTCTACCATGATCCTTGGTCAAAAAAGGTCAATGTAGAATAAAACTGTAAAATTGCAAAAAATTACATTCAAATTAATGAGAGAAAATCAAACTGAAAAAAAGATAGAGATGTAGCTTAGTACTGTTGAAGATCAATCACTTCACACAGCACTGATAATAGTAAAATAAGTTGAAGAATTCTTTGCTTGTTCCGACTTCTGTTGTTGTCTGATGTGATATGCTATATTCTTATTTTTAATATGAAGGGTTTTTTTGATGAGATTTATGGAGCATTCCTGATAGCACAGAGAGAGCACATTGTTTCTATTATACACTAACTATTTCGATGTCTTGAAATTTACCCCTTTTGACTATTTAGGGAAAAAAAATGATAATTAAAAAAATATGCATTCCTTTTTTGATTAACTAAAGAGTAATTAATCACATAAGGGATGCATAAAGCATAATATTTTCAAAACTACATATCTGTGTTTGCTATCAATAACATTTTAAAGTCACGTATTGTTTTTTACAAGTACTTTGTTGCACATAGAAGAAAAGTAACGTTTGTTATCATTAGTGCTTCAAAAGTTTAATGAGTGCAACTATTTTTTGCCTCGCTCTGGAGTGTGTATCTGTATCCCTGTATGTGTATACAGAATGTGAGTATGTGCACATTCTGTTCATACAATATCTGCTTACATCCCTGTGTGTGTGTGTGTGTGTGTGTGTGTATGCCTTCTTTTTGTGGAGGCCAGTCCCTCTGGGCTGTTTAACAGACATCAGTTGTCCTTTCTTCTTCAGGAAATGGATGCAGCCGATTACTATCAGAAGGTTCATAAATTCTTTATGGGCAAGTTGAAGTTATGGTGGTTGATGAATTCAGTCTGCTGGATGGCTCATGCCAAACTTCCTGCTCCCTCAACCTTGCCATCTCCGGCAATGCTTGAAATAAAAAGATGAAGAAATTGTCTCTGTCTTTTCTTTAGTTTTCATCTCCTTTTGGTCTTTCTTTTTTTAAATCTAATTTTCCATCTACATACTTTCTACTGTAATTGCTTTTCCTGATAATGTAAAGATTGTGTCCATTTAGAAGGACCCCGAGGAGCAAATGGGGATTTGTTTGCGGTGCTTGTAACCCCCTGAAAGTGCCAATAGTATGTCTTCCTCGGAATACGCATGGACGTCTAGATTGGCCTTATTCGTATAATGTTACCAACCTTTACCCAGATGGACTTTTCAAACAGATAGTAGGCTGTCTGTCCCTAAAGGCCATTATCATTCTTTTGGCTGGTTCTTTCTGCGTTTACATTGGAGCTTATCTGCAAATTTGTGAACTTTTACCAAATGCAGTCTGTCCAACAGTCGACATCCAACATCCTTTTCCACATCAATCACCGTTTTAGTTTCTCCTTTCAAAGCTGTCTGAGTCCTTGATGTTTTTGCTTTTGCAAATGGATATCCAGAGGCAGCCTGGTGTACTGTCCTCTTTTTCTCCCCCTCTATTTCCAAACACTTTTTCCTTGGGTTGTCTTGTGTGGGGTGCTCACTAACTAAGCCAATCTGGCTACACCCAAGCATGCAGAGGAGTTATCCACCGGTCGGGGCTGTTTATATAAATGAGGACAGTGTGACACCCCAGGGTGTTTCACACTGGGTACTATTCCTTCAAAAAAAGAAGAAAAAAATTAAATCTGTCTGTGTCACTTGCTCCTCTGAGTCCCTCGCCTTGTAAATAGATTTTGATGGACACGCTTTCCTCCTTGCCCTCATACTCAAAGTACAAATACTACTCACTTTAGCGTATGTGTACACAGCATTCTGGCAAAACAAAGATTCAGAATGAAACCCTGGCTACCTATTTAGATATGATCAACACAGTCAAAAGTATGAGAATATAAATTAGTATAAGGAACCTTGGTAAACGTGTGTGCATTTTGCACTGGTGATGACCAATTAACGGATGCCCGTTAGCTGGAAGAGTGGGAAGTGTAGTTTTAAATGTGAGCTTTTTGTGCACATAAGTAATATGAATGTGTCATTGTATGAGTATGACTGATTATATTAGATTAAAATATTGAGGTTTACACAGAGCTTTGAGAACGGCCTGTGATCTTTCTTGAATCCACAAATACCCAACCCCATGCTTTGATTGGGTCTTATCACACAAATACCACTTGTTTTGGTCTGAGATTGAAAAGGGTGATGACGTGGAAACTAGGATTTCTTCTAAACAGAAAGCTGTTGAAATAACAGTCCGCACAGACGACCTCTTTACACCCGCAGCTCTAATGCCGAGCAAGCGAGAAGAACAAGCAGCTTGATCTGGCCATGTGTGATGACTCTTAGAGGTCAGACAGGTTAAATGGTATTTGATTAAAATCAGTAGATGGCCAACACACTCTCTCTCTGTCTTTCACACATGTACACATACAGACACACACAGGCACATAAGCACAGATACACAAACGGACCCTCCTAGCATGGTCTCTTGGGAATAAGAAGAAGAAAATAGCCTTCATTCTGCTCTACCCTGCTCTCCTTCCCTTGTTGTGGTTACAACAGGGTTTGGAAGTGATGCGGGCTGTGGGGAGTCGGGGGGGGGGCTAAAGCAGGGTGGCGAAGTCGACCTGTATGTTTGGCTGGCAAAAAAAGGCTTGCCACTGTTTATCAAGCCACGGCAAATCCAATTAGCCTGTGGCCTGCCTTCCAACCCTATTAACCTGCTCAGCTGTGAGAGCACTCAACAGCTCCTGCCAATATCTCATTTCTCCCAGGCGCTGATAAGATCGGCTCAAGATATTCAGTGGGGTTAACTTCAGCTCCATCTCTGATGCTGCAGCTGCCACCAAGACTTTAAAACCATAGCATCTGTCCCGAGCTTTCTCTCTCTCTCCCTCTTGCTGTGCATCTCTATCTCTCCCTCCTCTCTCTTTCTTTCATTCTCTTACCTTCTCATTCTGTCTTTTACCCAGCTCCTCACTATCTACCTGTCACCTCTGCCTTTTCCTGTCTTCGTTCCATTTCCCTCACTTTTTTTCCCTCTCACTGCACCTCTTCGTCTATCCGACTCTCCGCCTCTCTCTCCTGCTCTATCCACCGTCATGTAGCTACACCGAGACAACAAAACAACTAGGACAGTAACTTCCAGACCCATGGCTTGTTTCCTCCCAGACAGCGATCAGGGCGCAGGCCCCACTGTCTGACAGGAGGGGAAACTGATTTTCCTTATCATGGCCTGCCCACAAAGGGCCAGGCCAGGCCCGCGTGATTAGCATTCCTTGGTGGAGATGTGTCAGCTCTATTTCTATCACAGAGACAGATTGAGGCTTTCACTCAGACTGGCGACTGAGTGACACATGGCCCTGACCGGGGGGACAACATTGTTATTTGAGTTAAGAAATCAATTTGTATCAAATGTACACTGTAATTTATTTGTTGCCTTTGAAGGGAACCTGGCTAAGATAAATGGGAATGGACATTTTTTTCTCCTCTCCCTTACCTTGAGCCTGAGCCGATAAAGTTCTTGTGAAGCCCATGATAGTTCTCTGCGTCAGAGTAAAAAGTGACAAACATGTTTAAAGTTGTGCAGTGATCTTTAAATCTCAAAAAGAACACCTTGTCGGACATGATAGAACATTTTTACCTCTTCCCTTCCGTCTGTCAGCTGGCTTTGCTGACATACCGCTTTACTATTTTGGCTGACATTTCGCTTTATCACATACATCTGGCGGCGAATGGAGAAGCGATATTTGTCCCTTTTTAATACTCCCCCCACCCCTGCTCGATTCACAGTGAGCATCCAAGCTCTGAGATCAAGATGGTCTTTTGGGATTAGAAAGATTAATCTTTTTTTTTTCACATCATATATTAAAGCACCTGAAACAATATTCATATTCTGTGTTGTGCATCTTTTACACAAGAAGGAGCTCTATGATCCCACTGATAAAAACTTGTTTATGCTCTGTGTACAAGTTGCATTTTAGAATATTTGCAGGGTTACTGCTTATCAATTAAATAAATTATTGTACTATTGTAAATCTTTAATTTGTATTTCTCTAAAGGAGAAAAAAAATAAATGTCAACCAGTGTTGATTATTTATATTCGTCTGATAGTAATTTTTCACTTTTAACTGCATTTTTCAATAAAATTTAAAACATTAAAAGAAAACTACATTCCAAAATGTACTCATTTTCATGTCAGTTAGTGCAGTGCATCTATATCACTTAAGACACAGTTCATACTTGCAGCTCACTTTGTAAACCGAGCATTTGCGCATATATGAGGAGGAAATCTGGTTCCATTTAGTCTACTGCTTCCCTGCTGGCTAAATCTGAGTAACAAATGTCTTCTGCATCATCTTGCCATAAGGACTTAACACTCAAGTCATTGGGGACCACTTAGAATGGAAAACCTCTCAGCACTTCACAAATATTTTACACATCAGTGGACATTAACTCTTGCAGGTAATTGCAGCCTTCATCTGTGAGTACAAACCAGTGAAAGACAGGAGTGTGCTTTTTTGCAGCATCGATGTGGGATCTTGAATTATTTCAAATACTTTTAATTTGTCTGTAGAGCTAGGTAGTTTAGAGGCTTACATAAAATTACAATTCCTTTTAATTCCTGACAATAAATAATAAATGTTTTGCATAGGGTATTGCTCTTATTTCTTATGTTGTACAGTCCTCCAATAAAGAGGGAGAATGAAAACAAGCAAACCGAATATGTTTTTTGTACTAACGCTTTGAGCATTCATTTTACCTGCAGAGAGAAAAGAAAGAGCACTATTAATGTTATCCATTTGGGAGGGTGTACAAGGATATGAGTTATGATGAACAGTCGACCAGCGTAACAACAAAGTGCTTAGCATTTCTCAGAAAACTGGAGTAAAAGAGAGAGAAAGAAAAAAAAAAACAAGTCACTATCTCTACCCATCAAACATATTCTGAGCCTGCAGGTTAACCCAGCACTGCTTTGCAGTTTCTGAGAGGGCCGCAAAGCAGAGCCTGTCCTGAGTTTCAGTACAAAATTTAGATATGCAAATGGACTAAAAGGATGCACGATTGAAAAAGGATGCTATATTGCCTCAAAGCCACATACTCTAAAGCTAAACAAGATTAGGAAAATTGAATCATTTCAAAAGCTGTGGGCAGAATGTAAACTGGTTAACATTCTAATGCTCTGGGGCAGGTGACCAACTCAGCCTGTGTACAAACATACTGTATGAAGAACAAATGAAACTAAAGTCTGCAACTGTACATTGGCTCATCTGAATGAAATAATACCTTTGTGCTTTTCTACCTGAAAAATGCATTTATTTAGCAGATTTGCATCAGATGCCTTGGTAGGTTTCTGGCCACAAATAGCATTAAATATGCTTTCTGGCATTATTTTGTCATGTTTGCCTGGACAAGATTTTGTTAGCTTTCCTAAACCCACAGTAGAAGGAATTCTCTCTTTTTTCCCGTCATTTTTTAAAAAGAGTGATTGCATTACACAATTACGTTTTTTTTTCTTACACCAACATTTTCTCTATATTTTTTGTCATTCATGCTGGTTGACAAAAGTACACAATGGACATTTTATAAAACATTTTTTAGGACATTTAATTACATATCAACCCAGCAATAAATGAAATTGATAGTGATTGTGAATCTGGAACATATCAGGCTGTAACTATCAAATTGTGGTTGTGGTTAGTTTGATGAATTACAGTTTACATCGCTGGTACTTGAAGGGATGTTTCAATGATATGGCATTGCCAAGAAGATGAGATCTCCAAAGGTCATTCAAACAAGAACTGACCTACTGAGCTTTAAAAACTGATAAGTAAACACGTAACTCTGGAATAAAGTATCACATTCCAACTGTCATCAATACCCACAAAGAATAGCTTAGAATTAACTTAACTGTATAAGCAACAGCTTTGGTAACATGTTACCACCATCTGGTATCTTTAAAGCTCTTTGATGGTCTTGGATGTAGACAATCTTATCGGTTGTATTCTGGCTGAACTTTATGCTGCATTCTCAAGGATCAACTCTATATTTGTCATATCAACAGCAGAGTGATACTCTTTCCATGCTGGTCTCAAGTGACATTGTGGGAAACAAATCGAGGGTCAACACTGGTGTTAAGATGTATTTTGGACACGCAACCACTGACTGATGCACAGTTGGGCATTTTGGTATTAGATTTACAAAACAGATAAGAGACGTTTCTTAAAATTTAAGTAACAGATGCCAAACACCAGCTATCCTTTGTTATCTTGTGTGGTTTCCTTCACTACTGTACCTCCTGAAAAAAAGATTGTCATTGTTTAACTACATTTCAACTAAATAACTTACAGTGACCAAATCTAACTGGTGTATATCACACCAACAAATACTGTTAAACTGATGCCAGTAATCTACTTAATCCCTTTGATCCTGCACTGACAAACTGATTGATATACTTAACTTTGCAGCAAGAGGTCAATGCCCTCTTTGGTAAAACAGATGCTTCTTATTGTTGGAGTGAGTTGATCTCAGGGAGATTAAAACAACAAACTTTTTTTTTTTTAACCACAGTATTCACTTTGATTTATTTTTTTTTAAAGAGTGATTGTACTTCATCTACCATTCAAAAAGGGGTTTTTTTTGGGGTCTTTTTTTTACTAGTCCTATCTCACAAAATACTCTTGGATTAAATTTACGCTGGTTCATATGTTGTAAGAAATCCTTGTCTTTTTCATATTGCTGTCTTAAAGCATATGCATCTCACCTAATATCTCAAAAGCATGGAAACACCACACACACACACACACACACACACACACACACACACACACACACACACACGCACGCACACACACACACACACACACACACACACACACACACACACACACACACACACACACCACTAAAAAATGCCCCTAATAAAATCTAATGCTTTTTATTACAAAAAACACAAAAAAAAGACAAAAAAAGCAAATAGAACATCATAACAAAAACCTTTCCTACAAGATGATTGGTGATAATGAAACATGAACAGTGTTCTAATAAAGCATTTTCCCCTTAGATTTCTCCCCCACTTCATGAAATTTTTTAAATGTTTTTATTATATACAAAATGAATTTTTAAAATTATGATTGATTAAGTGGAAAACACCAACCAAACATACCTGGCCCTATGTGAAAAAGTAATTACCCTCTAAATCTGTTAACTGGTTGAACTGCAAGCATTTGCGATAACTGGCAATGAGTCTTTCACATTGCTATGGAGGGATTTTAGCCCATTCTTCTTTGTATAACTGTTTTAATGTATACATAATGATTTTGTATGTAACAACCTGTATAAGGTCATGCCAAAACATCTTCATTTGATTTAAATCTGGACTTTAACTAGATTGGTCTTTACCACTCTGAAATGTTCACTTTGTTTTGTTTTTGACGCATTCAGATGCTAATCCTGCTGCTGAGGTTCGAGGCACAAACTGATGGCCAGACTTTCTCCTTCAGGAATTCATGGTTCCATCAATTGTGGCCAGGTCTTCCAGGTCCTTAAGCAACCCCAGACTATCATACAGCCATGTATAATTTTTGGGATGCTGTTAGATTAAGAAATGCAGTATTAATTTTATGTCAGTTGTAACAGGACTCAAACCGTCATAAAGTTTTGTTTTTTCAGTTTTTGTAATTTCTTGTCAATCCACAGAATATTTTTCCCAAAGTCTTGGGAATCTTCAACATAGCTTTTTGGTCGAAAAGAGATGAACCTTTGGGCTCTTTTTGTTCAACAGTAGTTTCCTTGGAACTCACCCATGGATGCTGTTTTTGGTATTCTTAGTGTTTAAACATGAACACTGGTCTAACCGAGATAAGGAAGGCCTGCATTTCTTCAGATTTTTGTCATTTTAGCTTTTGAAAATATTTTTTTAGCTTAATTCACTCTGTTAGGCAAGTGATTTCTTGGTTCAGCAAGTCTAGTAGTAACCAGACTTGAATGTGTTAAAAATAACAATTAGGAAGGGGGCAAATACTTTTCCATACCAGCGGGGCACCAGTTTTCCAGTCTTCTATGCCTACTGTGAGTTAGTTGATCTAATAGTAACTGTTTAGTAAAACTGCTCATCAAGTGCTTGATCTTTTATTGGTTCTCATTTTAAGATCTTAGTATTAAACAAATTAGTCAGACAAATTATAATTATTATTATCAGTAATGCTAATTACTCTAATTCGCTTAAATTGAAATGTAACTATAACATTTGTGGTTATTCCTGACAGTGTATGACTTTTATGGGTTTTAGAGTATTTAGAATATGAATACAGCTGTCTTCATAATCCCCTTTTCATAGTTTGCACTGACCAGTTGATCTCTAGGGGACACTGAGATTATTTCTGCGGAAGCAGCTAAAGCATGCAGCCATCATACATCAAGTGAAGTGGGAATATTCAGCTGGCAAAATGAAGGGGACAGGGTATTTGGACTATTCTTATTCTGGAAAGCTTCCCCAAAAAAAGCAAATATATAGCATTTGAATTATGATGTGTTCCAAATTCTTGAACGCAAAAGCTCCAAGCATGTGTTCCCAATCTGTTTCTCACTTATGTGACACCAACCTGTCGCACAACTGCTGCCCCCATGGATTTTTCAGTTTCAAAATAAGGAACAGAGCTAAGATCTACTGCATAGAGGAAATACTTAGTATAATCCTATCATATGTTTTCTTTTTGGATAAAATAGACTTGTTCAAAGATTACCTTAACCTAGGCAAGCTGTGAACAAGCAAATAGTCCCTAATACAATAACAATAACATGCCATGCTTTTTTGCCTTCTCATATTTGGCATTTCAGAACAATGTTGGGATCTGGTAAAAATTTAGCAATGTAACACATTAAAATTTGTCATTTTCAGTGCAGACTTCCATCTATAGTGAAATGTGCAATTTTATTTGCTGCTATGAAATACAATTGTTTTAACAATGCAAAGTATCCATCGAGCTTCTAAGACATTCACTGGGCCCCATTAAAGCACTATTAAAGCACTATTTTATATAACAAGAACTTAGAACCATAAATTTGTCCTGCTTTGAAGAGATTTAGTCTGGCTTTGATAATATTTGTGCAAATGCCATCTATTTCATTTTAAATACTGTTTCATTTTTTAATAATTATATATTAGTCCTGTGCTATTCTGCCAACCTGTTGACCCAGTGGCTCCTGGATAAGGCGCCAATCCCATGGTGACCCTATATTGTATACGCAGTTAAGAAAATGGATGGATAGATATTTATAAGTCATACTGAAAACTATTTTGGTAAGTGAAATGGGGCGATGCTAATGTTAAGGGGCAGGGGTGTCACGAAATCACTGTCTTACAGTCTGAAGTGAAAGTTGGGTCAAAGCAGACTGCAGTATATTAACTGCAGAGCCAAGAATGTGTGCGATAAATCTTGCTCAACCCGGTGCTAACTGTCACTTTGTGTTTATGGTGTACAGATTGCACACTGCTTGTTTTCTCCAAGGCTTGGGCCAAGACAGGCTGCTTTGGCTGGCAGACAGACTGGGTGACTAACTCACGTACAGGCTGGCTTTGTTGGGTTGACTTTGTTGCCTTTGACAACCTAGGCATAGCTAGCTGAATGGCCACCTGACTGGCTGACTAAGTAACTGCCTTACAGCCTGATCAGTGTTTTATTTGATGGTTGGCTTTCTGCCCCAGTGCCTGGCTGGTTGACTGATTGGTTCGCTGGCTGGCTGTCTCAGTGAGGTTGTGTGATATATGATGTGGTTCAGTGTGGTTGCGATTAACGGATTGGCAGAACAGTTGCACTCATTAATAACTCCACCCTATAGGGTTTGAGTAGTCCCTGACTGTATGCTGTAATTACAGTCAGATCTCTGTTTTTGGAAAAATTAATAAAGCTGGTTTTATGATTTGTAGATTGTCATTTTGAAATGTGTTTACTCTTCCATTTGAGAGTAAATATCAATTGAGAAGTGTTTGTGTTGAAAAATTCATCAGGGGTGTCATCATCACTATGCCTGACTGTCAAAGAGACGGAAACGCATCATATTCTTGTGCTGCATATAGATCTCCTTTGAATCTCACCCACTCATTGCTGCAGGGTTTGAAGAATTTAAGTTAATAAAGTGGCTCATAAGGAAAGATTAAAGATGCCGTGTAATTTGATTAACTGAATGGGAATGAGAGAGGCCACAGATGGGAAAATAAGCTTTTCCAGTGCCTCATTAAAAGGAACAATCCTGTAAAACCTCCTGGGTGAATTTGTACTGTGAAGAAGCTCTCCGAATTTTTTTTTAAAAAAAAGCAAACGAAAGAAATAAACACATTTTTTACAGGGTTGAGGGATACTGTTGAAAAGTGGTTGCAGAGGAACATTTTGTAATAATTTACATGCTCAATGAAAAAAATGTTTCCAGTTGCGGTGCCTGCTCTGAAGGGAAACATCCCGTACCTAATCCCGCAGCATTACTCTTTGTCTAAAAAATTGCTTAGCCCAATTGTTCAAACATGATAAATTTGTTTCTTTATTATTGGTCTTCCAAAAACAAAGCAACCACACAGTGATAATCCCAAACTGTGACTTATTCAGTAGCAAGCACCAGCAATATTTTATTTGTGTAGTGCAATATACATACATTTTGTTTCATGTTTAATGCCATAAAAATTGACATCAGGTCAATGTCATGTGAAGGAAAATATGTTGTATATTTGAAACAATATATACAGTAATTACAGAGCTATTAAAAAAATACCTATCTATACATGAGTGAAAATGATGACCCTAAGGAACACCTGTAGTTGGTATTCCACATCTTTAAGGCAGATGGGAAGTGTGTATAAAAGCATATATTTAAAATAATCTACACTTATCTGATATATTTTCATTAGTTTGGGGAATTTTAACTGAGAACTTTATGAGAAAGAAAGAAAAAAACAAACAAAGCAAAAGACGTACCAAGTCCATCATAATTCTTACCCAGTGTGGGCATATTTTCAGTGCTGACTTCATTCCCGCATTCACATGTGCAGGGAGATCAAGATTAGGTGCCTGCAGAATGAAAACCCATGAAGCTCACCTGCTTGCCCTTGATATTATGCTGGAAATATAAAATCCATTCCCAGATTTAGACATCTCTCGCCACCAAAAAAAATGTTCTTTTCTGTCTGGAGCCACAGCCTGCCTGTCTGCTGCATCGTTCCTTATTGGCTCAAACTAGATGTCTTAGTTATGGGATGAAGAAATCCCTGTCAGTGGACATTCATGGGAGAATCCCCCCCTTTTCTCACTCTCAGCAAAGTGAGGTTAATTTATATTTTTTAGACCTGTTCCTTTCTCCTTAGAAATGGATTCAGTTGAAGTGTTGGCGCCGGATCGTTATCGGCGTGCTATCATTCCGCTGGGACAGCCCAGCCATCATCACAAATGGCCGTTTTTCACCGGAATAAAACATATGAATTAAACTTCATAAGCTTATCTGGTCTTTGATATGTAGAAAGCCCAAGGTTTATTTCCACATTAATCCCCACACCCGTCTATTGCTTTGGCTCTTTGATGCATGAAGGTGGGTTTAGAAACTGAAATCTGCCAGGTATATATAACTGCATGTTTTACCCATTGCTTGAGCTTCAGGCCCTCTTTTCTCTCCCTCCTCTTTTTTTTACTGTCTCTCCCACTGACACACACACAGGTTTTCCCTAAGAATTTCATTACAAAAGGCAGCCATATGCATTGAAATACTGCCGGCAAGCAGGGGTCATGTAGCCCGATACTGAATTTCCCTTGCCTTTGTGCAATCTTAATTGTCTGTCATTTCTGTCTGCAGCCCCGTCTGTGCGTGCTCCAAATAAAACCTATGGAAACATGAAAGGTGGAGCACTGCCCTCACTTTCATCAAGAGATCGCTTACCTGGCCTTGCCGTGGCTACCACAGGCTTGTGTTACGTACCTCATAAAAGTAGCTCTTGTTTCACCACTGCACTGCCCCATCTGAGCGCTGGGCTAATCTGTCAAGCTGAGCTCCCAGGCAAATTCTTCGGCAGCGTAATAGACACTGTTACAAACTCTGCTGCCTTTCTCCACTGCTCGTTTTCCCCCCTCATTTTTGCAGAGGGCTCCCCTGATGCCCTCTGATGTTGCTGACAGTTGAGGGTGGATGCCATGGTGAATTTATATTGTGCTACTGCATCTGTCATTGTTTTCACAGAGGTGTTGACCTCCACACGTCCTCATCAGAATATTGCCTCAGTTCTGCAACTCCAAGCAAAACAGATACCTACAACTAGGTTGATCGTAAAGGGTATTCACACCACAGAGATCCCTTCCCATTTCGATAGTTGGTGCAAAACTTTGACAGGCAGTTGGAAACCTCAGGGGAATTGGGTCATGGAGGGATGGGAGAGAGACAGAGGGCTCAGGGGAGTTGGGCAGTGTTTCTATAGCTCCAACTGTATACTGCCACAGAAAACACACACACATTGAGGGGACTGAAATGCTCTGTCAGACTGTAACCTATCTAGTGTCCCTCATACTTCACCCCTGACATTCTTTTGATCCTCTCAACCTTGATCTTAGTGTCAGTTTAAGACCTTGTCGTCATTATTCATAAAATCTCCTTTTGTATATGTGTGTATGAAAAACAGTCCACGAAGGACATTATCGCTTTGTAAAGAAACATTGATCTGTGGCTCGAAATAGTCATTCAGTGTACCGATTGCTTACTTGGCACCCTAGCAGTTGATGTCCCAGTGCAAAGCTTATTCTTCTTTACTGAGTCTCGATGACATCAAGACAGATATATGGGCTATAGTCAGACAGAAACAGTGACAACCTCTCTGTTTTTGATGGCTTGTGCCAGTCACTGTTCCACGAACAAAGCCCGACAGTCACTGTATTGAGTTTATTACTCTTAAAGCAGCCACAAGAGATAGCACCGTCCATAAGCCACATGCAACACAGTCATGGTATTTTAAGCAGATTTCCTCTTAAAGGGGAGGAGAGGCGGGTATTTCTCCTTTAAAGTGGTCTTATCACTGGGGTTGTCGACTCACTGGAAAGCCTGACAGCTACAGCCTGCTGAGGCACCGAGTGGCCTTGCTGTGCTTCTGCTGTTAACTGTAGACAGGCGGGACAGCCGTGCTACTCTGCTATTCTTTCCCTAATAACACAGAGTGGCATGAACCTCTTACCTACTTATTTAAAGATATAATTCCTTTTTTGTGTGTTAAAGTGAAATTAAATATCTTTGATATGTTTATGAGCATGGCCAAAGAGAATCTGCAATACAAGAGCAATGTTTTCAGTATGAATAAATCCTTTGCCCCAACATAAGTCTTTACAGCTTTTTACAGATCTGTGCTATTCTGCATAACAGCACAGTGGTGTACACACACCTCCATAATTCCTAAAAATTCTTAAAGCGTACAATTACAGTTAATATTCTGAAATATGTCTATACTACATGTACATTTTTACACTGAAAATATGCTTAACATGACTTTTCCCACCACCTTTACTTTGAAAAGTTGAGCTGTCACCTTTTTCATTATGCTAATTCAGTCAGTTGTTTATGCGTAAGTGAATTCTCTTGTCTCAGAGGTCAGTGTTCAGTTAAAGGCCCCAGCCATGTGTAGTAAAGTAAACTAAGGCTTGGCACTGTATACAGAGGGGCCTGTAATATTCATTATGCTTAACAACACACTGACTCGAGAGTCAAGCTCTCTTCACATTCCAGGCCAGTTATTAGTCAGCATTATAGTTTATTTGTCCAGAGGTAAGATAAACCAGAATTCGCTCAGCTCCCTACTCTGGACCTGCAACACTGACTGGTTTGTTTGAACAAAGGGAAGTGGTCTCTTATGACAAATAGTCCACTAACACAAGATAATGCATGGCCCTGCAACCAGATAATGCCACTATTGAGCTGTGATGGAAATTTATTGGCCCTTTCTTTCTTGTTTCTTTTGTAAGTGCACCGTGATGCTGTGTTTTCTTGAAGTCATAATGGTGTATTTAACACTGAACTAAAGGACATACCGTCTCCGTAAAACATGAGACGTTTTTTTGTCTGGAAAATATTTGAAGTTTCTGACATTTTAAAATGCTTTCCGCTATACAAGCTGTGGCTTTAAAGTATTCCAGTTGTCATATACATATACATACAGTCTATTTTTGACTTCATAAATTTAAAGTTGTTGGTAGTGGCTTAGTCGACTGTGTACACCCATGTGCCAACATTTGGCTTTGATTGAAACAGCACACAACTGTTTCTGTATTAAATAGCTCTTTCCCTTGCCACATGTATGCTTTTAAGTAACCATAGCATGTAAAGCATTAGAGCACAGTCACATTAGATACTTGTAACCTTGGTGGGTCAAATTTGTCTCCTAACAAGCTAACAAGCTAAACCTTTACACATGCTACGCCATTGGTTGGCTTAACTTTCTTTCTTTCTTTCTTTCTTTCTTTCTTTCTTTCTTTCTTTCTTTCTTTCTTTCTTTTTTTTTTTTTTTACATATCTGTTTTTCTTAGCTGTATTTAAATGTTTATTCTCCAAAAATGGCTGCACATTCAAAATCTTATGTCCATAAAGTGTTAATGCAAATGTTTGACAAAAATCTATTGTAGCATTTTAAAGCAGCTGCTAAGATGGAGAAATACGTGATTTCACTAGATATCATTTTTATGCATAGCTCCAAGATAACAACAATAAAATAAGCAAGTTAAATGCAAGGTGTGACACACATAAAAAAAAGCCGCATGCATCGTCAAAGAAACCAAACCACCCATGATTCCACCCGTTTGCTCTGGAGTATCTAAATGTTTTTAATTAGCAAGAAGCCGTTGTGTTCCCTCTGTGACTGCTTACTGCCTGCCCGTCACACGCTTCCTGATGTGTCCTGAGGATGAACTTTGAGAAAAACATGGAATGAAAAAAGCAAAAGGGAAAAAAAATTGCATCTTCTTCTTAACCAAAACCAGCCTACAGTGAGGCGGCTTGTGGGCTGCCTGCTGCTGCACAGAACATTCCCATCACAATTATGCTCAGTTGTCCCCTAATTGTCCTCTTCTCTCTCCCCAGAAGAAGTTGCTGACATGAGAAATTAGGCAATCAAGATGGCATTAGTGCATGAGTGGAGGACCGGGACATTGTTATACTATAATGTATAGGCCCCATTGGGGGTGCAAATAAGCAGGAAAATACTCGCATCTCCCTTTGAAGTGATGGCTGCTTCCAAATTAAACTCTTCATTACACCACTATCAAAAAGATATGGTTGTTAGAAGTGCACTGCTTACATCTGAGCAAACTTGAGCTTTTCTGGGGTTTTTTCTGATTTTTTCTGTTTTCTTTCTTTCTTTCTTTCTTTCTTTCTTTCTTTCTTTCTTTCTTTCTTTCTTTCTTTCTTTCTTTCTTTCTTTTCTTATTTATTTATTTATTTATTTATTTTACAATAATGTGACTTCTGATTGATGCCTTTTAGGGTGTATCATAGTGAACATACCTATTCCAGTATTTTTGATGATCTGATATGATTTCTAGTTTGATAGTCTAGTATAGCCACATAGAAACATAAATAATTTAAGCAAGGAGGTTTTAGTTTCAGAATATTTTCTTTCTATTGCTATGTTGATCCACATGGTATGTTTTTAAATATGTACATGTACTATAAAGAAAAGGGCTCTTATTTATTCTAACAGTTTATCATGCTAGTTTGTTATGGCTAAAATTAAGTTTTCTTGAATCAGCAGTTATCAACTACAGCGTGAACTTTGTTAGCAAGAAGAAAGCAGATACTACACACGTAAAAAAAAATATATAAATATATATTAAATGTAGTTATCCTCGCTATAAAACAATGAAAATCTCTACAAAAAAATGCGTTGAGATAAACATTTCATAGTTTCTTCGTTTTTCCTAAGTAGGAAACTGTAAAATAAACTGGGTCATAACACTATGTGGAGAAAAAGAAGGAGGGAGAAAAAGGGGAGAAAGGAGGAAAAAAAAGATTCTCCTGAACCTCCTGGGGGATTCAATGAGATTACCTCCCAAAAAGATTGAATTAGTTTGGCCAACAGAAGGAAGAAATGCTAGAAACTAATGGCAAATAACAAGCTTGTGACAATTCATCAGGAAACTTCACAGAGGGGAGGGCTTCAGTGGAATGCCTGAGACAGGACCTTTCCCCTGTGCTATGTTATTCTAACAAACAATGTCAATGAGATGGCATCCTACCTCTCACCAATTTGCATGGTTGTCAGTGGAGTGAAAGCCAGTTTAAAGGTACATCCTTTATGTGCTGGAGAAAGGATTAGAGCGAGCCCCACAAAGACGCTTTGATTTTCTTGCAAATATGTATAAGAAGTTTGGCTGAGAAAAGTGAGTTTTCAAAGCTGCAACTTTTCCAAAGCATATGATTATTCTTTGTGTGTGTGGGTGTGTGTCTGTGTCTGTGGGTGGGTGGGTGCGTGAGTGCACACTATATGTCTTCAAAAACATGAATAAAGTTCACCGTCTTGAATAGGTGTAAAAACAATATTATATGATGTTTAGAACATATTGCAAAATATTAAAGGGAGCAGGATTAATTCATCATGATTAAAAAGTATTCAAATGTGTATGCTACATATTGTATTGTTTTTATTTTATTTTACAATTGCAGGTTGCATTTTATGGCTTTCCAAACTTTGTTCAATGGGAGATTTATTCTGTGAGATTTGCCATCATGCTCCTTTTTTCTCTCTTTTTTCTTTCTTTCTTTTTTGTTTGAGGGTCTCCGACTGAAAGCTCCCCACTACTCGGTTCAATGATCCACACACTGATCCCACATAAACACAAGG
Source organism: Haplochromis burtoni (assembly GCF_018398535.1). Taxonomy (NCBI): domain Eukaryota; kingdom Metazoa; phylum Chordata; class Actinopteri; order Cichliformes; family Cichlidae; genus Haplochromis; species Haplochromis burtoni. The sequence continues at coordinate 568,603 of NW_024582567.1, forward strand.
AGGCGAGCCCGTGCTAACCATATGCACTTAGCGATTAGGTTAGAGTGCAAGCCTCATTAGCATGTATAAACTCCCTGTGTCAAGAGGTCGCCATTGACCCTACAACGCAAAATCAAAACATGGCTGACACAAAGTGTACCCATGTGGGTGAGGGATGTGTGCTGTCCAGTGTCTGTTTAAGTATTCGGCATGGAAAAAGTATATTGAAACGCTTCATTCCCTCAACATCAAGACTGATAATCAGTTTTGTGTTCAGGTTTTACTTTTCATAATACAAAAATATATAAAAACTGTGACTCAAAGTAACACAAATACTTCGAAAAATACATGCTACTACACTTTGTAAAAATTTTTACTAACATATCTAATGCTTCTATAGAGTAAATAAACTATGATGTATATTTATTTGGAAACTGCATTGCTGAAAGCTGTGTTGCACTAAAATGGCCTGCCCCTAAATATTTAAAGATGCATCGCTACTTGCTTACAGTAAACTTAAAGGGGTCCATCACTGCCCAGGATTTGCTTCACCAGTTTAATTCACTTAATCGATTGATAGCTACATGGAAACAGAATTTGCGACAATTTCACTTGACGTTATAGGGTTTACACACACGGACACACAACAAAATCCACCACTTCATGCTTAAAAAAGATCACCAGAGAAGCAATGTCCCTTCGGTGGCAGTCCAGCACAATGTGTTCCAGTTCACTTTCATCATGTTGTACCAGCTGAACATGGTGTAGCTTTCAGCCCTGCCCTGTGGGAAACCAGCCTGTCTTTTCTCTCACTGTGTGTTTGTGTGTGTGTGTGTGTGTGTGATGTTGTCAAACTATGTCGTCCCAAGCTTTCAGCAGCACAAACTCCCTGTCCTAGGGCCTCCAGTGTGGATTGGCCACAGAGATTCTGTGTGGCATGCTCCAATGAATGCTACCCCGATTCTCTACCAGAATGCCACCAATGCTACCCCTAAAGCATGTCTGTTGGATAGCTCTGGGTTGCCAAGAGAGGGCCACTTTCTACAGTTCTTGTTCAGCTTCTATCAGTGCCTTCCTTCCCCGTCCTGTCTTTTTTTCTCTCCTTGTTTCTGGGTAAAGGAAAAAAAAAAAAGCCAGCGTCGGCCTGAAAGCTATGCAGTAGGAAAGGAGTCTCCATACAGTTTAATTACGCTCGTGCAAAAATACAAATTTGCCACACGGCCTCATACCCAAACTGATTACACACTGATTGCCCCCTTCCCTACAGCCCTGCCCCGCTGTGGTTAATAAGCTAGATCGGCCCCTGGGAATCTTCCACTTTAGAAATAATACTCAGATCTTGTGAAAATGCTCTCCTCTGTTCATGTTTATGGGTCACACCGTGAAACTTGATCATATCTTCTAATAATGGTAATTGTTCTGTTTAGATCACATATGAGTGGCTTTGACACTGCAGCTGACTGGGTGCAGCAGTAGTCAACCAGTAAATAGCTTCCCTGTAATTGTTTGATTACAGTATGCTGCCTGGGATACTGGATAATGTAATCATGCAGTCAGGGTTTTACATGTTCATTTCTTCTTTTTTTTTCTTTTCAGTCTTTACCCTTGAGTTTATGTCGAAACAGCTGTCTGGCATATAATACGGTACTCAATGACTTGTGTCAACAGGTTTACGAAAATAACAATGTTCTCATTGTTTAGATAGGCCGCCGTTCCAGACGGTCTGAATCTTGAGTTGTTGACGTTGCTGAATACTTTATGATATTAATTCCCTTCCACAAGGTTACTAAACGTGACCTAATAACAAGTGCCATTATTTTTGTAAATATATGTGACAAATTCTACCGTTAAACTTGATCCCACTATCCATGAACATTTTGCCAAGCACAATAAATCAGACCTCTAAATAATATAAATGGGAACAAGAATAATACATGAGAGATTCTGTTCAGCGTCACACATAAAGGGTGTAATCTAATTAGATGGTTGTTTAATTCAAGTATCTCTACTTGTCTACAGAGGAGGGATTTTAATCACACAGCAAGTCAGAAGGTCATTTCTGGGGCCTGGCTGCTTTTCAAAGCATCATAAAGATCTTCAAAGACATATGTGCAGTTCATGTTAAAGTCTAGAGTCAGGATAAGCCCTAAAATGCAACTGTCCACTGTGTTTTCGACATTTTATTTGAGAGATTGTTGAATTTCTACGGAGACCTTAAGCAGCTGTGGAGATTCTGCCAGTTCTTCAATTAATACTTAGAGGCCAAATGTTAGAAGTCTCAGGGGGATCAAAACTAAACAAACTCCAGGTTTCCATTTTCAAGCAACCTAAGAAAAGAGGATGTGAAAGTTTGAATCAAATATCTCCTTTCAGATGTCTCATCTGTTTACATTTTGCTTCCTTTCGCATCCCTTTGGGGAAGCTTGGAAATGGTAATAATGTCAGGACGTGCTGTGTCGTTAATGGCTCATGTGAGGAGGAGCTCGCCCCCAAATGTCCACATAAAACTAACACCACGTGGTGGGTATGTGTTGAAAGAGCTTAATCAATTGTGAAGCTGATATGTAGGTAAAATAAATGAGACTTCAAACAAAGTGAAGTAGTCCTCGAAGGGTAAAAACAAGGCACAAAGGGAGACGCACTTTGTGTGACACCCACAATGTTTCATCTGTGAAAAACGCCAGAGAGCCGTGGCCTGTTTAATGTAAACTCGTGGAGGGTAGATTTGTTTGGTGTCAGATCTAGAAAATAATTAGCTGATTCAGAGCAATGTGGTGTTCTTCAGAAACCTAACCCCAAGACCAGAATAGCATAAAATGTATAAACACTAGGCCACTGACTAGGAGTAAAGAATGGTGGAAAATGATGCAAGATGTGGTGAAGTTGCAGAGCCAGGTTTTTTCCTTATTAGTTAAAATTAATTATTATTATTTTGTTTCTGTTTTTCTGTGTATGTGTTTTTAATTCATATTTAATTTTAGAAAATAAATTATGCAATATACACTGAAAACATAAATGTGCTTTTAAATTGAAAAAAAAAACGTGTTTTTAATGACATTGTATATCTACCTTTTATTTTTGACTTGTTAAAATGAAAACCATTCGTAAATATTCTTGTAGACAAGTCAAGCTATAGATATATCCATCTTTTTGTTGAGAAAATGTACTCATGCAATCTGTCTTCCTAACATGGCCCATTTTCAGGTTATGCAAATGTGCCCGACTGTAGGAACCTTTCCTCAGTGATAACAGAGGAATGACTGACTCAGCTTCAGTTAAAACCACAAGCATCAAAATGAGACTTGGATAACACGAGCTCCAGGTTTGCAGAAAACATTTATTGTAATTTGCCAAAGTCTTTTTTTTTTTCTGAACACAGTACCGTCACAATCAGCAGTGAAATCAGTCCTCAGAAATCGCTGTACTAACCAAACATTATCTGTTGGTGATTATGTAGCACCACTGCTGAGGTAGTGTGATCCAATGCAGAAAAGTGGCCCCGAGGTACCCTCCCTTTTCTCAAGAACTAATGTTTACAATCATTTAGGGCGTCTGTGGAAGGCGTACAGGAGACACTGGCGTATGTTTGTCTCCGTTTTGAGGATTGTGGTTAAGCTGAAGCTCATCTGGCAACCTTATGGGCTGCTCATCCAAGCTAAAGCTGCTGTTCTTCTTCTACTCCTGTGTCTTTCTATCTCACTTATTTTTTCTCACTTTTATTTCCTCTTCTTTCCTGTTTTCTTCTTCTTCTTCTGACATTTTTTTTACATTGGTTTATTTCTTAATCCAGCTTTCTCCCCCATGTTGAATACTCTCATCATGTCTTTTCTGATTTTATGAAACCACTCATTGTATCAGCTGTCTCCAGTCATACATGTCATCTGCTGGTATGCGCTGATGGCTGAGTTTTAGTAGGTCTTTCATGTGTGTATCATGTGTAGCAATGGCTGGAATGGGATGTAGCTCAAGTAAATCAGTTTGTCATGTGAGCAAAATCTGCTGAGTGCATAGGTTCACGAGCAGGTTTTGTTTCTCATCTTCTGTCTTATCTCCCATGACAGTCTCAATTTATGCCAAATGACTCCAGAGATCCACTTTTGCGATGTTTGTGTTTAAATTAAAAAAAATATATTACCGATGCTGATAATTTAACAGCTTAAAACACATTGTGTCCTGTTTTCATTAAAGATCATCACATTACACAAGCCACATTAAGGTAAGGCCACAATGACGTAACAAATTTAACTTTAGTGATGTAAATGTATGAATTGGCACTGATCACTTCCAGAAGAAATACACGAGTGGGGTGATATTAAGTAATTCCTTCCAAATTCAAAGATTTCCCAACTGAAAAAGGAGACACCAATCATCCAAAATGACTCTTTGCATCAGTGCACAGTGTGCAATATGCAGAAAATGCTGTAAGATAGTTATCTGAAGTGTCTACTGCAGAGAGCAGGGCTTCCTGAAAATATTTCCAATGAAGCCTGCTCCCTAAAAAATTACATGTGAAAACGTGTGTGAATTCATATACGTGAATGGAGGTTAACAAACATGAAACTGAAAAGAAACAAAAGCAGAAACACTAAAATGGTTTGCTGGGAAGTAAGAAGGCATGAGAAGGCATATTCATCTGTTCATTGCTTCAAAGAACTGGGATTCAGACTAAACTCATAAAAATATGGTCTTTTCCCCCCTCTAAGTTTGTAGTGTTTTTCAGAAGTCTTTCTCTTTGTTCAGAACTAAAGATTCTGGGCAAGGACTAACCAAAATTATATCTCTTCAAATATAACCCTAAAAAGACAAAAAAGTTTAACAAACTGCACATAGTCTTTAAGTTTCCAGAAAGCAACTTCTCCTGACCTCTTTCATCAGTTGGCTAAATATTTTTGATCTAACCTTGCAGATGTGTCAGTACAGATGTTGAAAAATAATGTCCTATTTCTTAGTTATTTGGTTTAAGGTCAATTCAAACATGTTCAAGTCATGTATTTATATAATGTAGAAATTACTTCTTATGTTGAAGGAGAGGATAGTGAGCTTGAGGCTTTAGCTTTGGATAAACGTTTGGTTTTCCCAGCTGCCTCCACCTGTGTCTGTATTATGAAGGGCAGAAATACTGTACAGCACTTCAGAGTGTGCCAATTAACAGCCCCAGCAGCGGCCGCCACGCAGGAGGGCCCCTCATAAAGACTCACCCTATGGTGTAAACCCTGCCACTTCCAAGTGCTTTATCCGGGGCCGAGCCCATGCACACAGCTGTTAAACTGGCAGGTTTTTAAGTAGCCCCAGCAACGCCGACAGGCCCAGGAGTTCATAAAGATTTTCTCAGCAAGTGCTTTCACAAGGAAAGTGAGAAAGATGAGATGAGAAAGACAGGAAGAGAGGAATTCTGAGCAAGCTAGCTGGTCAATCAAATGCCAGACGTTGCTTAAAGACAAGAGAGTCACAACACTATCATGCCTCCATCTGTCTCTTTGTGGCTCTACCTATCTATCTCGCCTATTGTTCTTGACTGCACTCTTTCCCCCTTTTCTGTGTATAAAAAAAACAGTGATCGCAGTAACGGGTTAGCCAACACCAGGCAGGAGGAGGCCTGCTGAGGACTTGGAAGCCAGGGTAATTCCATTCATCCAAACCACTGCCACTCCAGCCCCCTACATAGCAACTGCTGGCATTTGAACAGCTTTGATTCATATTTTAGAGACTTAGTGCATCAGATATCTATATATATACATACATACATATATGTGTGTGTGTGGTATATATATTATATATATATGTATATATATATATATATACAATGTATGTATATATATATATATATCTATATATATATATATGTATATATATATATGTATATATATATATGTATATATATATATATATGTATATATATATATGTATATATATATATATGTATATATATATATACATATATATGTGTGTATTACTTTTAGTTAAAAAGAGAAGAACATACACCATTTTCCTGCTTAGGTGCCCAACAAGCCATGCTGCAAATTGTTGGGATGCAAAAACATGCAACTGTGCAGGTAATTAACATGTGTAAAATCGACAACTTTATGCCAGCTAGCTAATGCATACTAGATAAACTGTGAAGTGCTGCTATTTTAGTGAATACACTGTATCCAAAAGCTGTACTGTTTACTGATTTATTTCTTGTGCTTGGGGCTGTGAGCCATGCAAACTGTCTGCGAGTGCCACACTTTTGTGCTTTCCAGTTCAATTTTACCTCCACCTGCTTCAGCTGCTGATCTAACAATAGGCAGACATAAACAGGTCATAATGAAATAAAAACACTGAGTTAGGTGTCTAGCCATATTTGCCAGTATGTCCAGGTCATAATGTTAAAAACAATATTTAATCAATAAATGTTGATTAAATATGTATTGCTCTCTATCTTGAATCAAGGCAAAGTTTTAACTCTACTTTTACCAACAAACAAGAAAAAAATTGGTCTAATTGGTGGCCAAACATCTAGCTTGTGATCTGAATCCTTAAATGTTGGCGTCATCACACTGAACATGAGGGTTGCTTTTGTGCCTACTTTCAGGTTGAGGGATGGGCTTTGCCTGGTTTTTTTTTTTGCTCTTTTTTGGTCAATGAACACCTGTTCAGAGCATCATAGTTCTTGGAGTCCATGGTTAGAGTGCTAGAAGGTACGGGTGATCGTGGCTCAAGAGTTGGGAGTTTGCCTTGTAATCGGAAGTTTGCAAGTTCGAGCCCCGGCTTGGACAGTCTCGGTCGTTGTGTCCTTGGGCAAGATAATTCACCCGTTGCCTACTGGTGGTGGTCAGAGCGCCAGTGTCCGGCAGCCTCGCCTCTGTCAGTGCGCCCCAGGGTGGCTGTGGCTACAATGTAGCTTGCCATCACCAGTGGGTGGATGACTGGACGTGTAAAGCGCTTTGGGGTCCTTAGGGACTAGTAAAAGCACTATACAAATACAGGCCATTTACCAAGATGGATTCTTTTTTGCTCCACTTGAGGTCTACAAAGTTTATCTGAGCACAGACAGTGAAATTAAAAGGGCTCTCACTGGGATGAGCAGCCTGCTGCTCACAGCATAGGAATCAGACTGTTCTATTAGTGGACTTCTATGCTAATGACAGTTTGTCCATAGTGATGTCCATGCTTGACATAAGGGTGTCTGCAAAAACCATTGGAACTAGGACACCTTAGCCAATAGAATGATAATTAATTTTGTGGTCTTGTCATTAGATCTGCAACTTTATGACTTGGACACTTGTGAATTCATCCATCAACCGATCACCACTGAGTGGTGAGTTTGATAAATGCATAGCTGGAGCATACTTTGAGCCTTTGGCAGAAGATTTGGACCTCGTGATTTTGAGCTACAACCGCTGTGACAAGTGGCAACATTTGGAGGCAGATTGAGAACAGTTAGACATATTAGCCATGTTCCACTTCACCTTATTAAGGTGGTTGTTGGGAGGTATGACCTTATGGGTTCATCACTGGGTTCAGAAGGACTGCAGGTAAAGAGAACTGTCAACCTGGAGTAGGGGCCAAATAGAGTTTGGTTGTCTTGTGGGATTTTACACTGTCAGGAATAGTGAGTGGGGTGGGCACGGGAGTTTGCCTAACCAGTTGATGCAAGTTTTGACGACTTTTAAAATTCTGACCACATCACCAGGAGTGTCACGTGTGGGTGGTACAAAAATATGTTTTATCATGACCATCATTATCATTCAGTCCCTGTACAGCAATTCATTAGTTTTCATCATCAATATAAGTTAGGCTTGTTCCTGGTGTGCCTTGGACCCAGTACCTCCCTTTGGTATGATTCTTTTTATAACTCAAGGACAGAATTTATAGGTGCAGCCAAAGGGTGGACAGTGGTGAGTTTGATGACATTAGGATCACATGTTTCATTTATCCAGATGATAAAGTGTAGAAGTTGGTTTATCAAGCAATGAATTCCACCTGACACTGGGATAGTTTTCAGCTGTATGACTGGCCTGTCAATTCGCACCTTCAAAGGCATGGTTCTCTTCCAATAATAATAGTGTATTGCCAGCTCTCGGGCTGGGGTGCATTGCTGCTTCTAGTAGAGGAGTTTCAGTACCTTTAAGTTTTGTTGATGAGTGGGGGTAGAATGGATCGGCAGACTTAAACCCAGATTGACTGCATGCTGAGTGCTGTTTTGATTGTGGAGAGATGCAGATCTCAAGCTAATGGTGTGATATGCATCTGTACTGTGTTCATAACTAAATGGATGCATACAAGTGTGTAGTTGCTGCCCAAAGTCCAAAGCGATTGTTCCTGTGGACTAAAGCAGAGACAAAGCAGTTAAAACTGAGCTGACCACATGCTAGACAGTATTGGCTGCAGATGTGCCCAGACAGATCACAAAGAAAACGTGATGGCATTTCCTCAAGATGTGCATGTGTATTTTTAAACTTTGATGTGAACATGATTTGCCATGAAAAAACGCTTTGTTCTTGTGGTTCGCATGGTCTCAATAACAGGGCTCATACATATTGTATGCCTATCCAGAACTTTTTTTTGTTTGTGTGTGTGTGTGTATCCCAGTGATGGTGTAGGTTGATCTCAGGACATTTAGTATTCTACTCAACATAAGTTTTCTGGTAAAGATCAGTTGGACGCCTAATTGAATATCTGAATGAGAGAAGAAATAGCATGCACAACAATTTGGTGGTCGAGACAGTTGGTATCATAGATATAACAAGATTATGGGATATTCTTCCTTTATGAATACATGCGCAAACTTGTTTAAAATTAATTATAGGGTGTCACACAGAAGCAGCATTTTTAAAATTGTTCATAAGGGTTTCTAGTTATTTTCCAACCAACATTGTTTTGTACTTCATCGTCTATGTTGACTTGGCCACACTTTTCCTCAAAAGCTTGCCTGTGTAGAGAGAAAGTCTTTAAAGTGCCAGTTAAAAATTATATAAATTCATATAGATTAACAAATACTCGCATGCAATTTTTTATTATTTCTTTTTTTTTTTTTACATTTGTTCATAATACTGCCTATAATACATGTCTCATATTCATATAATATTTTAAGCTCTGCATAAAAAAATCAGCAACTGGTTGATTTCAAGTCATTTTTCATTTCAAGTCATTTTTTATAGCTTGCATGACAAACACTTTGATCTAACACTCTTCTGTTACTATGCGGCATAGCTAGCTTCTGTTAGCACTCCGTGACATGTTACACTGACTACCATGCAGAGGAACAGTATGCATGAAGAAAGAGCCCCCAGTTCAAGCAGAGGGGAAAAGTATCACTGCAAGATAGTCTGGCTTTTGACCGGCCTGCCCTGTTTAGTTCAGGTTTTCATTTGTGTGAAGTGATAGTTCCAACACATTGTGTGCTTGTTCTGCTCTTCTTCTGTTTCAGCTTTGGCAGGTGACCCGGTATTGGATGTACTGGCTACTGTACTTTAGGTGACAGCTCCTGACATTGTAATTGTCTGTTTTGGGTGATGGGATGGATAGTGTAATACAGCTTTTGTTTCCTTTCGGTAGAAATTATTGATAACTGATGATGGTGAGGTGCTATTGGGATTGGTAACGTTGTCTATGCCAGATGCAATAATTTCAAATTCCAATTACGAATAATTTCTTGGAAATAATCAAATTTATCTGAAGCCCTCTGTGGATTAAACATCTTCGATAGGGTTCTGACTTTTTATGCAAATAATCTTCTTTTCATTGCCCAGTTAATTTGTTTGGACAAAAAATGTATACAATCTTTTCTTTTGTTTTCTATGCACCATTTACAAATTAAAATGCTCTAAATGGAAAACACTATTAGCAACTTTACTTCCCTGTACAATCAATAAGTCATCAGAATGATACTCCTTCTGGCTTTATAAACACCTCCTTTTAAATTGTAGAGTTGCAATAATTTTTTAATAATTTAAGCAAACTCAAATTATACATGGTATATTTTTATTTAAATTTAGAAAATCATGAATGAGCTAATTAGTAATTGTGTAGTGAAAAAAATCTACATAATAGGGCTCAGATAATATATAATGTGCACACATTCACACTCTGTAAGTGGATAAGTGAACAGTGTTACCCACAAGGGAAACCAAGACAGACAGGTGTAGAGAGGGACGGTTGGACAGAGAGGGTAAAGATTTCATATTAGCAGGAAGGAAAATGGTGAGTTGCATTTGATATCACCCTCTGTGCCGCACATGTGCTGGGAGTGTCCAGAGAGGACAAAAAAGAGAAGCATCCTCTGCTAAATGGAAATTCCTGTGCTTCAGCCACAGCTGCACTATGACACTTCAGATGGCTGTGCTTCCCTTTGTACAGCTCCCTGGAATTAACCCAAACCACAATGGCATCACATCAGAAAAGAAGGCAGGAAAAACCAGACTTTATTATCTGTCGTTCTGGAAATATTTGTGCAGGGAGGAAAAAGGGGCACAAGGCCCTTGGCTTCCCTGCCATATCAACCTGCATTTGATTATTAAACACACACACGCACACACACACAACTGTCTTCAAACCAATGTTAGGTAGACCTCTGTTATGATACCTGTCCTCTAGGATGACTTGGTACTGAAATGTAAACACTGCCATTCCTTATTTACCTTTATTATTTTAAATTTTTGAGAATGCAGTCAAAAGACACAATTTACTACATATGGCATGTTACAATTGTAAATGTATTCGCTGCAAATATATATATATATATATATATATA